>NW_025216601.1:0-1359 GCF_014825855.1 Bombus pyrosoma | reverse complement strand
GACATACCTCGAATAGCAGCGGAGATACGTTCTGTTGAATATTCAAGCTTGAATATGCAGAACTGGAAATACGCTGGTCTTGAAGTAAACCAGAGTTGACATAGCGCAAACCGAATGTCGTACCACGACATGCGCAGCATATGTGGAGTATAACGCTCTCAGAATTCTAGACATATCTCGAATAGCAGGTGAGATACGTTCTATTGAATATTCAAGCCTGATTATGTAAAGCTGGAAAAGCGCTGGAATTCGCAGAGCCCAGAATTGACATGGCCCAAACCGGATGTCGTGCTCTGTATTGGGCAACATATGCGGTGTATAACGCGCATGGAATTATAGACATATCCCGAATCGCAACAAATGCACGATCGATTGAATATTGGTGCACGAATATGCAATACAGCAAAGACGCAGAATTTGGCAGTGGTCAGATTTGGCAGAGTGCAATCCAGATGTCGCTCCACGTATTTCGCATCATATGTGGAGTATAACGCGCATTCTAATGCCGACAGATGACCAATAGCAGCAGAGAAACATTCATTTGAATATTGAATTCTGAATATGCAAAAGTGCAAATACACAGGATTTGACCTAGACCAGGCTTGACTTAGCGCAAACCGGATGTGGTTCCACGTATTTCGCGGCATATATGGAGTATAACGCGCACAGGGTTGAAGACATATTTCGAATTGCAGCAAACACACGTCCCATTGAATATTGAAGCATGAACCTGCAGAACTGCAAATACTCTGATCTTGACCAAGACCAGTGTGGACATAGCGCAAGCCGAATGTCGTGCTCTGTATTTAGCCTCATATGAGATGTATAACTCGCATCGAGATATCGACATATCACGAAAAGCAGCGGAGACACTTTCAGATGAATATTCAAGCTTGAATATGCAAAATTGGAAATGCGCTGCTCTTATCCCAGACCAGAGTTGACATAGCGCAAACCGGAAGTCGTACCACGTATTTGGCAGCACGTGGGGAGTGTAAATCGCATCGAATTATCAGCATATCAACAATAGCAGCGGAGGTACGTTCAAATGAATATTCATGCTTGAATATGCAAAACTGAAAATACGCTGTTCTTGACGTAGATCAGAGTTGAAACAGCGCAAACCGGATAACGTTCCACGTATTTCGCAGCATATGTGAAGTACAACGCGCATTGACGTGCCGACATATGACGAACAGCAGCTGAGAAACGTTCAATTGCATATTGCATTCTGAATATGCAAAAGTGCAAATACGCGGTATTTGACCTAGATCCAGCTTGACATAGCGCAAACAGAATGTCGTGCTCTGTATTTGGCGGCAAAGGTGGCCTATAATGCGCATTGAATTGTCGACATAT
>NW_025216600.1:0-1359 GCF_014825855.1 Bombus pyrosoma | reverse complement strand
TCCGTATGTCCAGATTGGTTTGATTATTGTTTTATATATGTTTAGTTTGTTCATTATGCTTAATTTAGATTTTCTATTGATTAACCAGTACATCTGCTTCATTTTTTCACGTATTCTGTTTGTTATTGATTTTATGTGATACTTCCATGTGAGGCGTGTGTCTAAATGTATTCCTAGATATTTGACATGCTTTGTTTGTACTATGTGGGCGCCATTTAGTTGGATGTCCGGTGTTTTTCCTTTTCTAAGCGTAAATGTTATGTGATTGCACTTACTGGTGTTCGCTTTTATTTGTTTGCTTTGCAGCCACTTTTCATTCTTTGTAATGTGTTCTTGTAATAGTGCGGCAGCCGTTTCTGGATTTACGTGTCTAGTTAGTAAGACCATATCGTCCGCGAACGTTAGAGTTTTGCTGTTGGCAGTTATTGGTATGTCTGCTGTATAGATCGTGTATAATATTGGTCCTAGAACGCTTCCTTGCGGTACTCCTGCCTTGATATCCTTAATTTCAGAATATGCGTCATTTATTTTTACTACAAAAGTTCTATTGTTTAAGTACGATTTGAGTAATTTGTAGATTTGTTCTGGAAATTGCTTTTTGATAGTTTGAAGAAGTTTTTCATGGTTAACTTTGTCGAATGCTTTTTCAATGTCAATAAATAGTGCCGTGCAATATTGTTTTGTTTCCAATGCCTGTAAGATTTCATTGACGAGTCTCTGCATTTGTTCTATTGTGGAGTGTTTATTCCTGAATCCAAATTGGTGGTCCGGTATTAGTTTTTCTTTTTCTATTGTTGGTTTTAGGCGGTTATATATTATTTTCTCTAGTAGTTTGGAAAACGCAGGTAGTAGTGATATTGGCCTGTAAGATGCAGTTAAATGTGGGTTTTTGTTTTGTTTGGGTAACATTACGATCTGTGCTATTTTCCATAATGCAGGAAAATACTGTATTCTTAGAATTGCGTTGAATATTATCGTTGTTAGTCTTATTGCCTTTGGGGGAAGATTTTTTAAGATTTTTCCATTGATCAAGTCAAATCCTGGTGCTTTACTTGTCTTTGTTGCCTTAATTAGGTTTGTAACTTCTTGCGCTGTTGTGCTGAGTATGGTGCAGTGTTTGTCAATTGCGTTGTTGGCATTTTCCGCTTCTTCATGTGTTAGCCCTCCGGGAATGCTGTTATTAATTTCATACGGTGAAAATGTATTTTGTAGGTGCTTCGAAAATTCTTCCGCCTGCTCTTCGTTGCTTCTGGCCCATGTGTTGTCCATTTTTCTGATTGCTGGGATCGATTTTATTGTTTTCTTAACTTTGTTAGTGACTTTTCATAGGGAGTAGTTGGTATTCTCATGCGCGAATAG
>NW_025216599.1:0-1359 GCF_014825855.1 Bombus pyrosoma | reverse complement strand
TTACGATACGACGTATAACGTTATATAGTATTACGATATATCGTATAACGTTATGTGGTATTGCGATATGACGTATAACGTTATGTGGTGTTACGATATGACGTATCACGTTACATAGTATTACGTTATAACGTATGACGTTATGTGGTGTAACGATATGACGTATAACGTTATATAGTATTACGATATGACGTATAACGTAATGTAGTATTGGGATATAATGTATAACATCATATAGCAGTACGATATAACGTATAACGTTATGTGGTGTTACGATATGACGTATAACGTTATATTGTATTACGTTATAACGTATGACGATATGTGGTGTAACGATATGACGTATAACGTTATATAGTATTACGATATAACGTATAACGTTATGTGGTACTGCGATATAACGTATAACGTTATGTGGTGTTACGATATGACGTATAACGTTACATAGTAATACGATATAACGTATAACGTTATGTGGTGTAACGATATGACGTATAACGTTATATAGTATTACGTTATAACGTATAACGTTATGTGATAGTACGATATGACGTATAACGTAATGTAGTATTAGGATATAACGTATAACGTAATGTAGTATTAGGATATGACGTATAACGTAATGTAGTACTAGGATTTGACGTATAACGTCATATAGCAATACGATATGACGTATAACGTAATGTAGTATTAGGATACAACGTATAACGTAATGTAGTATTGGGATATGAAGTATAACGTAATGTAGTACTAGGATATAACGTATAACGTCATATAGCATTACGATATAACGTATAACGTTCTGTGGTGTTACGATATGACGTATGACGTTATATGGTGTTACGATATGACGAATAACGTAAGGTAGTATTGGGATATAATGTATAACGAAATGTAGTATTAGGATATAACGTACAACGTAATGTAGTATTAGGACATGACGTATAACGTCATATAGCAATACGATATATCGTATAACGTTATGCGGTATTACGATATAACGTATAACGTTATGTGGTGTAACGATATGACGTATAACATTATATAGTATTACGTTATAATATATAACGTTATGTGGTGTTACGATATATCGTAAAACGTTATGAAGTATTACGCTATAACATATAACGTTATGTGGTGTCACGATATGACGTATAACGTTATATAGTGTCATATTATAACGGATAACGTTATCTGGCATTACGATATGACGTATAACATAATGTAGAAATAGGATATAACGCATAACGTCAAATAGCAATTCGATATAACGTGTAACGTTATGTGATACTACGATATGACGTATAACGTAATGTAGTATTATGATATAACGTATAACGTAATGTAGTATTAGGATAT
>NW_025216598.1:0-1359 GCF_014825855.1 Bombus pyrosoma | reverse complement strand
TGAAGTATTACGTTATAACGTATAACGTTACGTAGTACAACGTTACAACAAAAAACGTTATATGGTATTACGATATAACGTATAACCTTATAACGTAATATGTTATAACGTATAACGATATGTAGTATTACCTTATAACATATAACGTTATGTAGTATAACGTTACAACGTAAAACGTTATATAGTATTACGATATATAGTATAGCGCTATGTAGCAATACATCATAACGTATAACGTTATGTAGCATTACGTTATAGAGAATAACGTTATGTAGCATTACGCTATAACGAATCACGTTATGTAGCATTACGATATAACGTATAACGTTATGTAGTATTACGTTATAACGTAAAACGTTATATACTATTACGATATAACGTATAACGATATGTGGTATTACGATATAACGTTTAACGTTATGTGGTATTACGATATAACGTTCAAGGAAATGTTGTATTACGATATACCGTATAACGTTATGAAGCATTACGATATAACGTATAACGTTATGTAGCATTACGATATAAGGTATAACGTTATATACTATTACGATATAACGTATAACGTTATAATGTAATATATTATAACGTATAACGATATGTATTATTACCTTATAACATATAACGTTATGTAGTATAACGTTACAACGTAAAACGTTATATAGTAATACGATATATCGTATAGCGCTATGTATTATTACGATAGAGCGTATAACGTTATGTAGCATTACGTTATAGAGTATAACGTTATGTAGCATTACGATATGACGAATCACATTGAGTAGCATTACGATATAATGTATAACGCTATGTAGTATTACGTTATAACGTAAAACGTTATATACTATTACGATATAACGTATAACGTTATAATGTAATATATTATAACGTATAACGATATGTATTATTACCTTATAACATATAACGTTATGTAGTATAACGTTACAACGTAAAACGTTATATAGTAATACGATATATCGTATAGCGCTATGTATTATTACGTTAGAGCGTATAACGTTATGTAGCATTACGTTATAGAGTATAACGTTATGTAGCATTACGATATGACGAATCACGTTGAGTAGCATTACGATATAACGTATAACGTTATGTAGTATTACGTTATAACGTAAAACGTTATATACTATTACGATATAACTTATAACGTTATATGGTATTACGCTATAACGTATAGCGGTATGTAGTATTACGTTATAACGTATAACGTTATGTAGAATTACGTTATAACGTAAAACGTTATATAGTAATACGATATAACGTATAACGTTATGTAGTAATATGTTACAACGTATAACGTTACATAGGACTACGATATAACGTATAACCTTATAAGGTAAT
>NW_025216597.1:0-1359 GCF_014825855.1 Bombus pyrosoma | reverse complement strand
TACGTTATAACGTATAACGTTATGTGGTAGTACGATATGACGTATAACGTCATATAGTAATACGATATAACGTATAACGTTATGTGGTATTACGATATGACGTATAACGTAATGTAGTATTAGGTTATAACGTATAACGTTATATAGCAATACGACATAACGTATAACGTTATGTGGTGTTACGATATGACGTATAATGATATATAATATTACGTTATAACGTATAACGTTATGTGGTATTACGATATGACGTATAACGTAATGTAGTATTAGAATATAACGTATAACGTCATATAGCAATACGATATAACGTATAACGTTATGTGGTTTTACGATATGACGTATAAAGTTACATAGTATTACGTTATAACGCATAACGTCATGTGGTATTATGATATGACGCATATCGTAACGTAGTATTAGGACATAACGTATAAAGTCATATAGCAATACGATATGACGAATATCGTTATGTCGTACTACCATATAACGTATAACGCTATGTGGTGTTATGATATGACATATAACGTTACACAGTGTTACGTTATAACGTATGACGCTATGTGGTGTTTCGATATGACGTATAAAGTTATATAGTATTACGTTATAACGTATAACGTTATGTGGTACTACGATACGACGTATAACGTAATGTAGTATTAGGATATAACGTATAACGTCATATAGCAATACGATATAACGTATAACGTTATGTGGTGTTACGATATGACGTATAACGTAATGTAGTATTAGAATATAACATATAACGTCTTATAGCAATACGATATAACGTATAACGTTATGTGGTATTACGATATGACGTATAACGTAATGTAGTATTAGGTTATAGCGTATAACGTTATATAGCAATACGACATAACGTATAACGTTATGTGGTGTTTCGATATGACGTATAAAGTTATATAGTATTACGTTATAACGTATAACGTTATGTGGTACTACGATATGTCGTATAACGTAATGTAGTATTAGAATATAACGTATTTCGTCATATAGCAATACGACATAACGTATAACGCTATGTGGTGTTACGATATGACATATAACGTTACATATTATTACGTTATAACGTATAACGTCATATATCAACACGATATGATGTATAACGTTATATATTATTAGTTTATAACGTATAACGTTATGTGGTATTACGATATGACGTATAACGTAATGTAGTATTAGGATATAACGTATAACGTCATATAGCAATACGATACAGCGTATAACGTTATGTGGTGTTACGATATTACGTATAACGTCATATAGCAATACGATATAACGTATAACGTCATATATCAATACGATATGACGTATAATGTTATATAGTATTACGTTATA
>NW_025216596.1:0-1359 GCF_014825855.1 Bombus pyrosoma | reverse complement strand
ACGTTGTAACGGAATGCTACATAACGTGGTACGTTATGTCGTAATGCTACATAACGTTATACGTTATATAGTAACACTATATAGCGTCATACGTTGTAACCTAATACTACATAACGTTACACGATATATCGTAATACTACATAACGTTATACGTTATAACGTAATGCTACATAACGTTATACATTATGTCGTAATACTACATATCGTTATACGTTATGTCGTAATACCATATAGCGATGTACGTTATAACGTAGTACCATATAGCGTTATACGTTATACCGTAGTGCTACATAACGTTATACATTATATCGTGATACCACATATCGTTATACGTTATAACGTAATGCTACAAAACGTTATACGATATGTCGTAGTGCTACATAACATTATACGTTATATCGTAATACTATATAGCGTCATACGTTGTAACGTAATACTACATAACGTTACACGTTATATCGTAATACTATATAGCGTCATACGTTGTATCGTAATACCACATAACGTTATACGCTATAACGTAATGCTACATAACGTTATACGTTATATCGTAAGACTATATAGCGTCATACGTTGTAACGTAGTACTACATAACGTTATACGTTATATCGTAACACTACATATCGTTATACGTTATATCGTAATGCTACATAACGTTATACGTTATAACGAGTTACCATATACCGTTATGCGTTATATCGTAATACTACATAAGATTATATGTTGTATCGTATTGCTACATAACGTTATACGTTATATCGTAATACTACATAAGATTATATGTTGTATCGTAATGCTACATAACGTTATACGTTATATCGTAATACTATATAGCGTCATACGTTGTAACGGAATGCTACATAACGTGGTACGTTATGTCGTAATGCTACATAACGTTATACGTTATATCGTAATACTATATAGCGTCATACGTTGTAACCTAATACTACATAACGTTGCACTATATATCGTAATACTACATAACGTTATACGTTATATCGTAAGGCTATATGGCGTCATACGTTATATCGTAATACCATATAACGTTATACGCTATAACGTAATGCTACATAACGTTATACGTTATATCGTAACACTACATATCGTTTTACTTTATATCGTAATACTATATAGCGTCATACGTTGTAACGTAGTACTATATATCCTTTATACGTTATATCCTAAGACTACATATCGTTATAAGTTATATTGTAATACCATATAACGTTATACGCTATAACGTAATGCTACATAACGTTATACGTTATATCGTAAGACTATATAGCATCATACGTTGTTACGTAATGCTACAATCGGTTATACGTTATATCGTAAGACTATATAGCGTCATACGTTGTA
>NW_025216595.1:0-2686 GCF_014825855.1 Bombus pyrosoma | reverse complement strand
TCCGATTGCCGCCATTGGCGGATCGTTTTTCGAACCTCGACAGGCGATCGCGATTCCTGTTCCGAGTCCATTTGTCTTTCCGTCGACGCTGTATGGCTCTTGCATCAGCAAGATTTCATCGCCATCAGCTTCCATCTGCGTCCTGATCTCGTGGGGAACTGTTTTGGATCTCTGCATGTTATGCTGCAGAATCCGTATTTCCCATTTTCTCCCACGTCCTCTTCCGTTATTGTTAGTCGCCCTACTCATACTTTGTTCTGGAGACAGCTATTTCCAACGCCTTCTTGTACATAGGGCAGTTCGCGTTGGAGGCTGTGTTCTTTCCTGCCTTCCTGCAGTTCACGCAGCTCGCGTTCTTCTCCTTATTTTTGCACTCTTTCGTGCTGTGTTCGCTCTCCGCGCAGTGCGCGCAGATTTCATAGTTTATGCGGCAGTACTTTGCCATATGCCCGTACCCCTGACACTTGTAGCAGCGACTAACCGCGATGTAGTCGCGGACCTTACACGCATTCCATGATATATATATTTTCCCCTTTAGCAATTTTTCCCTTACCTGGAGGGGGTACTTCCATTACCCAGTTGGTTTCTTCAGAGTCTTTGCGGCCAGTTCTGAAGCAGAACTTGATGGCTTCCACGTCTTCATCCTTCAGCCTGTCCTGGTTCTGCTTCTTCATACAGGCCATTATTTCTTTCTCCGGTATATTCCGCGGTACGCCATACACAATCACCCGGGGTTGTCTCCTTTGCGGAGTGCTGGTTTTTAGGCCAGCCTCCTTCAATTTCGCGTTCTCCGTGAACGCTTTTAATCCCTCCGGTTTGGTCGTTTCCACGACTAGGCCATTTCCGCTGATCTTTTTTACCGCGGTGACTTGTATCCCCTTTCTGCGCGGATTTACCAAGGTAAACACCGCTTCCCTCGCTTCCTCGCTGGTCTTTATATCGCTGTCCGCCGCCTCTGGGCGGATAATTACCACGCTCTTTGGTGGTTTCACGGTGCTCTGCCCGACCTTATTGCTCGTCATTTTCACCTTCTCGGCCTAGGAGGGCTCCTTCTGCTCTGTCCTTGCGGTTTTCTTTACCGCTGTCTCCAGCCGCTTACTGGCTTGCAGCGACTTATTCATCGCGCTCAATATCTCAGCTTCTTTCTTTTCTGTGCCGGTGCTCTGTTCTAGCTTACCGGCCAGATAACTGTTTTGGAGGAGGAGTTCCTCCGCTATCCCCCTCATGTCTTTGAAGTACCGCATGATTATCGTGATTTGGTCCTTGCTCTCCTTCTTGCTGGGGTCAAGGCAGAATGCTAGCATGTGTTTTTCTATTTCGCCGTTCTGTTCCCTAATGTCGGGAACGGGCCGGGTTTTCTCGTCTGGCGGTCGCGAATCTCTCTGTTTCGCTTCCTTCTCTTCCTCCTCTGTCCTTCTTCTTTTTCTCATTTCGGGGCTTTGCTCCTCCATGTCTTGAGTTATTAGGGGTTGCAGGACCACCCTCGCCTCCGTGGCGGGTGGAGTCTGTCCCCGTGCAGACATCTCAATTCCCAGACACTAAGTCCGGCGGCGTGCTGTTTCCCCGCACAAACTCTGTGTTCAGTGGCGTAATACTTCTATCACACGCGACTAAGCCACTACACTTCTGAATGTTCCGCGCGATGGTCTACCCCCGTCGGTATGCCCGCTTTCTACTCTGCCACCGTCGGTAAGGCAGCTTCCGCTCTGCTGAGTAGCTTCGCCGACTGCCCTCGTGGCGGCGTTCTCGGCGCCCTCCCCAATATGGCCGCCACTACACGGTTCACACAGAGCGGCGGCGCTCTGGTCGCGCGTCCCAAGATGGCGTCCTAACATGGCGTCTTCTCTACCCTAGTCATCGCAACCGTTTTCTTTTGCTTTTTCCGCTTCTAATGAAGCGAACTCGTCTAGACCTTATATTCACTTTTGCACTAGGGCACTGGTACATCACTCTCTGACACTTTTTTCGTCCAAATACGCTAATTTTCCTCGCGATTTCAGACACAAACTACGGAGCGACAAGAACGCGTCCTTCCTGCTTGCCGACGTTTCCTCCGCCGAGCCAAGCAGAGCCGTGTTGTGGTGGACCTCCGACATCGCGAAGTTGAGCGCGAGATGCGTCCGGGCCCGAAGACGGTACCTGAGGGCCCGCCGCTGGCGACGACGGGACGAGAAAGAGGTCTCCCGGCGCTACCAAGCGTACCGCATGCTACAGCGCCCGCTACTGAAGGATATTAAGATCGCGAAGTACCGCGCCTGGTCGGAACTGGTCGAATCAGTAGAGCTCGACCCATGGGAAAGGCCATACAGGACGGTGACGCGAAAACTTCGCGCGAAGGGACCTCTGGCAACGACGGAGATGAAACCGGCGCTGCTGCTGCAGATCGTTGGGACGCTCTTCCCGCCGCAAGAGGACAGTGCGGCAGAACAAATGCCGGACACAACCTGGACCGGGGAGTGGACAGATGACTGGGAAGTCACGGAGGAGGAACTGTGGGAGGCGACCAGATGAATGGCCTCTCGCGATGTGGCGCCGGGCCCGGACGGAATCGCGGCCCAGATCTGGGGGGAAATAATGGGGGTCATAGCTCCCAATCTTCGGCGCCTCTACACAAAATATCTGAAAGCGGGAGTCTACCCCCGTGCATGGCGGACAGCGAGGCTGGCTTTGCTTCATAAGGAGGGCA
>NW_025216594.1:0-1360 GCF_014825855.1 Bombus pyrosoma | reverse complement strand
GTTATACGTTATATCGTAATGCTACATAACGTTATACGTTATACCGTAATGCTACATAACGTTATACATCATAACGTATTACCATATAACTTTATACGTTATATCGTATCACTACACAACGTTATACGTTATAACGTAGTGGTACATAACGTTATACGTTATACCGTAATAGTACATAACGTTGTACGTCATAACGTATTACCATATAACGTTATACGTTATCACGTAATGCTACATAACGTTACACGTTATACCTTAATACTACATAACGATATATGTCATAACGTATTACCATATAAGGTTATACGTTATACGTTATATCGTAATGCTACATAACGTTATACGTTATACCGTAATACTACATAACGTTATACGTTATACCGTAATGCTACATAACGTTATACGTTATATCGTAATGCTACATAACGTTACACGTTATACCGTAATACTACATAACGTTATACGTCATAACGTATTACCATATAACGTTATACGTTATAACGTAATGCTATATAACGTTATAGGTTATATCGTAATGCTACATAACGTTACACGTTATACCTTTATACTACATAACGATATATGTCATAACGTATTACCATACAACGTTATACGTTATACGTTATATCGTAATGCTACATAACGATATACGTTATACCGTAATACTACATAACGTTATACGTCATAACGTATTTCCATATAACGTTATACGTTATATCGTAGTGCTGCATAAAGTTATACGTTACATCGTAATGCTACATAACGTTATACGTTATAACGTATTACCATATATCGTTATACGTTATAACGTAACACTACACGGCGTTATACGTTATCACGTAATGCTACATAACGTTACACGTTATACCTTAATACTACAAAACGATATATGTCATAACGTATTACCATATAACGTTATACGTTATACGTTATATCGTAATGCTACATAACGTTATACGTTATACCGTAATACTACATAACGTTATACGTTATACCGTAATGCTAGATAACGTTATACGTTACATCGTAATACTACATAATATTATACGATATAACGTATTTCCGTATATCGCTAAGCGTTATAACGTAACACTACACAACGTTATATGTTATAACGTAATGGTACATAACGTTATACGTTATACCGTAATACTACATAAAGTTATACGTCATAACGTATTACCATATAACGTTATACGTTATAACGTAATGCTATATAACGTTAAACGTTATATCGTAATGCTACATAACGTGACACGTTATACATTAATACTACATAACGATATATGTCATAACGTATTACCATATAACGTTATACGTCATAACGTAATGATACATAACGTTATAGGTTATATCGTAA
>NW_025216593.1:0-1360 GCF_014825855.1 Bombus pyrosoma | reverse complement strand
TAATACTATATAACGTTATACGTTATATCATAATACTATATAACTTTATACGTTATATTGTAATACTATATGACGTTATACGTTATATTATAATACTATATAACGTTATACGTTATAACGTAATACCATATAACGTTATTGATTATAACGTAATACCACATATCGTTATACGTTATATCGTAATACCATATAACGTTATACGTTACAACGTAATACCACATATCGTTATACGTTATATCGCAATACCATATAACGTTATACGTTATATCATAATACTATATAACGTTATACTATATATCATAATACGATATAACGTTATACTATATATCATAATACTATATAACGTTACACGTTATATCGTAATACTATATAACGTAATATCACATATCGTTATACGTTATATCGTAATACAATATAACGTTATACGTTACAACATAATACCACATATCGTTATATGTTATATCGTAATACTATATAACGTTATACGTTATAACGTAATATCACATATCGTTATAAGTTATATCGTAATAACATATAACGTTATACGTTACAACATAATACCACATATCGTTATACGTTATATCGTAGTACCACATATCGCTATACGTAATATCGTAATACTATATAACGTTATACGTTATATCGTAATACCATACAACGTTATACGTTTTATCGTAATACCATATAACGTTATTGATTACAACGTAATACCACATATCGTTATACGCTTTATCGTAATACCACATATCGTTATACGTTATATCGTAATACCACATATCGTTGTACGTTATATCGTAATACTATATAACGTTATACGTTATATCGTAATACCATATAACGTTGTACGTTTTATCGTAATACCATATAACGTTATACGTAATAACGTAATACCATATAACGTTATTGATTACAACGTAATACCACATATCGTTATACGTTATATCGTAATACCACATATCGTTATACGTTATATCGTAATACCACATATCGGTATACGTTATATCGCAATACCACATAACGTTATACGTTATATCATAATACTACTTAACGTTATATGTTATAACGTAATACCACATATCGTTATACGTTATATCGTAGTACCATATAACGTTATCCGTTATGCGGTAATACCATATAACGTTATGCTTTATATCGTAATATCATATAACGTTATACGTTATATCATAATACTACCTAACGTTATACGTTATAACGTAATACCACATATCGTTATACGTTATATCGTAATACCATATAATGTTATATGTTATATCGTAATACTATATAACTTTATACGCTATATTGTAATACTATATGACGTTATGCGTTATATTGTAATACTATATGACGTTATACGTTA
>NW_025216592.1:0-1361 GCF_014825855.1 Bombus pyrosoma | reverse complement strand
TATACGTTATAAAGTAGTGCTATATATCGTTATATATTATATCGTAATACTATATAACGTTATACGTTATATCGTAATGCTACATAGCGTTGTACGTCATAACGTATTACTACATAAGGTTATACGTTATGTCGTAATGCTACATAAGGTTATACGTTATGACGTAATGTTACATAACGTTATACGTTATATCGTAATAGTACATAGCGTTATACGTCATAACGTATTACTACATAACGTTATACGTTATATCGTAATGATACATAACGTTATACGTTATATCGTAATGTTACATAACGTTATACGTTATATCGTAATGCTACATAAGGTTATACGTTATATCGTAATGATACATAACGTTATACGTTTTATCGTAATGATACATAACGTTATACGTTATATCGTAATGCTACATAACGTTATACGTTATATCGTAATGCTACATAGCGTTATACGTCATAACGTATTACTACATAAGGTTATACGTTATATCGTAATGATACATAACGTTATACGTTATATCGTAATGATACATAACGTTATACGTAATATCATAATGCTACATAACGTTATACGTTATATCGTAATGCTACATAAGGTTATACGTTATGACGTAATATTACATAACGGTATACGTTATATCGTAATACTACATAATGTTACACGTTACAACGTAATATTACATAACGGTATACGTTATATCGTAGTACTATATAATGTTATACGTCATAACGTATTACTACATAACGTTATACGTTATAACTTAGTGCTATATAACGTTATATGTTATATCGTAAAACTAGATAACGTTATACGTTATATCGTAATGCTACATATCGTTATACGTCATATCGTAATGCTACATAACGTTATACGTTATATCGTAATGATACATAACGTTATACGTTATATCGTAATGCTACATAACGTTATACGTTATATCGTAATGATACATAACCTTATACGTAATATCATAATGCTACATAACGTTATACGTTATATCGTAATGCTACATATGGTTATACATTATGACGTAATATTACATAACGTTATACGTTATATCGTAATACTACATAATGTTATACGTTATAACGTAATATTACATAACGTTATACGTTATAACGTAGTGCTATATAATGTTGCACGTCATAACGTATTACTGCATAACGTTATACGTTATAAAGTAGTGCTATATATCGTTATATATTATATCGTAATACTATATAACGTTATACGTTATATCGTAATGCTACATAGCGTTGTACGTCATAACGTATTACTACATAAGGTTATACGTTATGTCGTAATGCTACATAAGGTTATACGTTATGACGTAATGTTACATAACGTTATACGTTATA
>NW_025216591.1:0-1361 GCF_014825855.1 Bombus pyrosoma | reverse complement strand
ATAGCGTATAACGTTATGTAGTATTACGATACAACGTATAACGTTATGTAGCACTACGATATAACGTATAACGTTATGTAGCATTACGTTATAGCGTATTACGTTATATAGTACTACGATATAACGTATAGCGTTATGTAGTATTACCTTATAACGTATAACGATATAGTACTACGATATAACGTATAGCGTTATGTACTATTACGATATAACGTATAACGATATAGTATTACCTTATAACGTATGACGTTATATATTATTACGTTATAACGCATAACGCTATGTAGTATTACCCTATAACGTATAACGTCATATAGTATTACGATATAACGTATAGCGTTATATAGCATTACGATGTAACGTATAACGTTAAGTAGTATTACGATATATCGTATAACGTAATGTAGCATTACGATATAACGTATAACGTTATGTAGTATTACGATATAACGTATGACGTTATGTAGTATTCCGATATAACGTGTAACCATATCTAGTATTACGTTATTACGTGTAACCATATCTAGTATTACTTTATATCGTATAACGTTATGTAGTATTACGATAAAACGTATAGCGTTATATAGCATTACGATATAACGTATAACGTTGTGTAGTATTACGATACAACGTATAACGTTATGAAGTATTACGATATAACGTATAACGTTATGTAGCATTACGATATAACGTATAACGTTATGTAGCATTACGTTATAGCGTATTACGTTATATAGTATTACCTTATAACGTATAACGTTATATACTATTACGTTATAACGCATAACGCTATGTAGTATTACCTTATAACGTATAACGTCATATAGTATTACGATATAACCTATAGCGTTATATAGCGTTACGATGTATCGTATAACGTTGTGTAGTATTACGATATAACGTGTAACGATAGGTAGCATTACGATGTAACGTATAACGTTATGTAGCATCACGATATAACGTATAACGTTGTGTAGTATTACGATATAACGTGTAAACGTATCTAGTATTACGTTATACCGTATAACGTTATGTAGTATTACGATATAACGTATAACGCCATGTAGTATTACCTTATAACGTATAACGATATAGTACTACGATATAACGTATAGCGTTATGTAGCATTACGATATAACGTATAACGTTGTGTAGTATTACTATACAACGTATAACGTTATGTAGCATTACGATACAACGTATAACACTATGTAGTATTACCTTATAACGTATAACGTTATACAGTAATACGATATAACGTATAGCGTTATGTAGCATTACGATATAACGTATAGCGTTATATATCATTACGTTATAACGTATAACGATATGTAGCATTACGATATGACGTATAACGTTAT
>NW_025216590.1:0-1361 GCF_014825855.1 Bombus pyrosoma | reverse complement strand
ACGTTATGTAACATTAGGTTATAATGTATAACGTTATGTACTATTGTGTTATAACCTATAACGTTATGTAGTATTACGATAAGACGTATAACCTTATGTAGCATTACTTTATAACGTATAACGTTATGTACTATTATGTTATAACGTATAACGTTATGTACTATTACGTTATAGCGTATAACGTTATGTAGCATTAGGTGATAACATATAACGTCATGTACTGTTGTGTTATAACGTATAACGTCATGTACTATTATTTTATAACGTATAACGTTATGTAGCACTAGGTTATAACGTATAACGTTATGTACTATTATGTTATAACGTATATCGTTATGCAGTATTACGATATAACGTATAACGTTTTGTAGCATTATGTTACTACGCATAACGTTATGTACTATTGTGTTATAACGTATAACGTTATGTAGTATTACGATATAACGTATAACGTTATGTAGCATTTTGTTATAACGTATAACGTTATGTACTATTATGTTATAACGTATAACGTTTTGTAGCATTATGTTACTACGTATAACGTTATGTACTATTGTGTTATTACGTATAACGTTATGTACTATTGTGTTATAACTTATAACGTTATGCACTATTATGTTATAACGTATAACGTTATGTAGTATTACGATAAAACGTATAACGTTATATAGTATATCGATATAACGTATAACGTTATGTAGTGTTACGATATAACGTATAGCGTTATGTAGCATTAGGTTATAACGTATAACGTTATGTACTGTTGTGTTATAACGTATAACGTTATGTACTATTGTGTTATAACGTATAACGTTATGTAGTATTACGATATAACGTATAACGTTATGTAGCATTAGGTCATTACGTATAACGTTATATACTATTATGTTATAAAGTATAACGTTATGTAGTATTGCGATATAACGTATAACGTTATGTAGCATTAGGTTATAACGTATAAAGTTATGTACTATTGTGTTCTAACTTATAACGTTGTGTAGTATTACGATATAACGTATAACGTTATGAAGCATTATGTTATAACATATAACGTTATGTACTGTTGTGTTATAACGTATAACGTTATGTACTACTATGTTATAACGTATAACGTTATGTAGTATAACGATAAAACGTATAACGTTATATTGTATAACGATATAACGTATAACGTTATGTAGCATAACGATATAACGTACAACGTTATGTAGTATTACGATATAACGTATAACGTAATGTAGCATTATGTTATAACGTATAACGTTAGGTAGTATAACGATAAAACGTATAACGTTATATAGTATAACGATATAACGTATAACGTTATGTAGCATAACGATAAAACGTATAACGTTATATAG
>NW_025216589.1:0-1362 GCF_014825855.1 Bombus pyrosoma | reverse complement strand
TATAACGTTATGTAGATATATGTTATAACGTAAAACCTTATGTAGCATTACGATACAACGTATAACGTTATGTAGTGTTACGTTATAACATATAACGATATGTAGCATTACGTTATAACGTATAACGTTATATGGTATTACGTTATAACGTATAACGTTATATGGTATTACGTTATAACGTATAACGTTATATGGTATTCGGATGTATCGTATAACGTTATGTAGCATTACGTTATAACGTATAACGTTATATGGTATTACGTTATAACGTATAACGTTATATGGTATGACGTTATAACGTATAACGTTATATGGTATTAGGATGTATCGTATAACGTTATGTAGCATTACGTTATAACGTATAACGTTATGTATATATATGTTATAACGTATGGCGTTATGTAGTATTACGATATAACATATAACGTTATGTAGCATTACGTTATAACGTATAACGCTATGTAGATATATGTTATAACGTATAACGTTATGTAGCATTACGTTATAACGTATAAAGTTATGTAGTATTACGATACAACGTATAATGTTATGTAGTATTACGTTGTAACGTATAACGTTATATAGTATTACGTTACAACGTATAACGTTATATGGTATTAGGATGCAACCTATAACGTTATGTAGCATTACGATATAACGTATAACGTTATGTAGCATTGCATTATAACGTATAACGTTATATGGTATTACGATATAACGTATAACGTTATATGGTATTAGGATGTAACGTATAACGTTATGTAGCATTACGTTAAAACGTATAACGCTATGTAGATACATGTTATAACGTATAACGTTATGTAGCATTACGTTATAACGTATAACGTTATGTAGATATATGTTATAACGTATGGCGTTATGTAGAATTACGATATAACATATAACGTTATGTAACATTACGTTATAACGTATAACTTTATGTTGATATATGTTATAACGTAAAACGTTATGTAGCATTACGATACAACGTATAACGTTATGTAGTATTACGTCATAACATATAACGATATGTAGCATTACGTTATAACGTATAACGTTATATGGTATTACGTTATAACGTATAACGTTATATGGTATTAGGATTTAACGTATAACGTTATGTAGCATTACGTTATAACGTATAACGCTATGTAGATATATGTTATAACGTATAACGTTATGTAGCATTACGTTATAACGTATAACGTTATGTAGATATATGTTATAACGTAAAACGTTATGTAGCATTACGATACAAAGTATATCGTTATGTAGTGTTACGTTATAACATATAACGATATGTAGCATTACGTTATAACGTATAACGTTATATGGTATTACGTTATAACGTATAACGTTATA
>NW_025216588.1:0-1362 GCF_014825855.1 Bombus pyrosoma | reverse complement strand
CATTACGTTATTACGTATAACGCTATGTAGATGTATGTTATAACGTATAACGTTATGTAGCATTACGTTATAACGTATAACGTTATATAGTATTACCTTATAACGTATAACGATATGTAGCAATACGTTATAACGTATAACGTTATGTAGATATATGTTATATCGTATTACGTTATATAGTGTTACGATACAACGTAAAACGTTATGTCGATATATGTTATAACGTATGGCGTTATGTAGTATTACGATATAACGTATAACGTTATGTAGCATTACGTTATAACGTATAACGTTATGTAGATATATGTTATAACGTATAACGTTATGTAGCATTACGTTATAGCGTTTAACGTTATATAGTATTAGGTTATAACGTATAACGCTATATGGTATTATGATGTAACGTATAACGTTATGTAGCATTACGTTATAACGTATAACGCTATGTAGATTTGTGTTACAACGTATAACGTTATGTAGCATTACGTTATAACGTACAACGCTATGTAGATATATGTTATAACGTATAACGTTATGTAGCATTACGTTATAACGTATAACGCTATGTAGATATATGTTAAAACGTATAACGTTATGTAGCATTACGTTATAACGTATAACGTTATATAGCAATACGTTGTAACGTATAACGTTATATGGTATTAGGTTGTAACGTATAACGTTATGTAGCATTACGTTATAACGTATAACGCTATGTAGATATATGTCATAACGTATAACGTTATGTAGAATTACGTTATAACGTATAATGTTATGTATCATTACGTTATAACGTATAACGTTATGTAGATGTATGTTATAACGTATAACGTTATGTAGCATTACGTTATAACGTATAACGCAATGTAGATATATGTTATAACGTATAACGTTATGTAGCATTACGTTATAACGTATAACATTATGTAGATATGTGTTATAACGTATGGCGTTATGTAGTATTACGATACAACATATAACGTTATTTAACATTACGTTGTAACGTATGACGTTATGTAGATATATGCTATAACGTATAACGTTATGTAGATATATGTTATAACGTATAACGTTATATAGTGTTACGATACAACGTATTACGTTATGCAGAATATGTTATAACGTATAACGTTATGTAGCATTACGTTATAACGTATAACGTAATATGGTATTAGGATGTAACGTATAACGTTATGTGGCATTACGTTATAACATATAGCGATATGTAGTATTACGATATAACGTATAACGTTATGTAGCATTACGTTATAACGAATAACGCTATGTAGTATTACGTTATACGTATAACGTTATGTCATATTACGATATAACGTATAACGTCATGTAGTATTACGTTATAGC
>NW_025216587.1:0-1362 GCF_014825855.1 Bombus pyrosoma | reverse complement strand
ACATAACGTATAACGATATGTAGTGTTACGTTATAACGTGTAACGTTATATAGTATTACGATATAACGTATAACGTTATATGGTACTACGATATAACGTATAACCATATGTAGTACTACGTTATAACGTATGACGATATATGGTATTACGATATAACGTTTAACGTTATGTAGCATTACGATATAACGTTTAACGTTATGTAGCATTACGATATAACGTATAACGTTATGTAGCATTACGATATAACGTATAACGTTATGTAGCATTACGATATAACGTTTAACGTTATGTAGCATTACGATATAACGTATAACGTTGTGTAGTATTACGTTGTAACGTATACCATTACATGGAATTACGATACAACGTACAACGATATGTAGTATTACGATATAACGTATAACGTTATATGGTATTACGATATAACGTATAACGATATATAGTATCACGATATAACGTATAAAGATATGTAGCATTACGATATAACGTACGACGTTATGTAGAATTACGTTATAACGTATAACGTATATGGTATTACGATATAACGTATAACGTTATATGGTACTACGATATAACGTATGACGATATGTAGTACTACGTTATAACGTATTACGTTATATGGTATTACGATATAACGTATAACGATATGTTGTCTTACGATATAACGTATAACGTTATGTAGCATTACGATATAACGTATAACGTTATGTAGCATTACGTTATAACGTATAACGTTATATGGTATTACAATATAGCGTATAACGATATGTAGTAATTCGTTACAACGTATGACGTTATGTAGGATTACGATATAACGTATAACCTTATAAGGTAATATGATATAACGTATAACGATATGTAGTATTACGATATAACTCATAACGTTATGTAGCATTACGATATAACGTATAACGTTATGTAGTATTACTTTGTAACGTATAACATTATATGGTATCACGATACAACGAACAACGATATGTAGTATCACGATATAACGTATAACGTTATATGGTATTACGATATAACGTATAACGATACGTAGTATTGCTATATAACGTATAACATTATGTAGCATTACGATATAACGTATAACGTTATATTGTACTACGACATAACGTATAACGATATGTAGTGTTACGTTATAACGTGTAACGTTATATAGTATTACGATATAACGTATAACGTTATATGGTACTACGATATAACGTATAACCATATGTAGTACCACGTTATAACGTATGACGGTATATGGTATTACGATATAACGTTTAACGTTATGTAGCATTACGATATAACGTATAACGTTATGTAGCATTAAGATATAACGTATAACGTTATGTAGCATTACGATATAACGTATAA
>NW_025216586.1:0-1362 GCF_014825855.1 Bombus pyrosoma | reverse complement strand
TATAACGTTATATAGCATTGCGTTATGACGTATAACGTTATATAGTGTTACGTTATGGCGTACAACATTATGTAGTATTACGTTATAACGTATACCGTTATGTAGCATTAGGGTATCACGTATAACATTATGTAGTATTACGTTATAACGTATAACGTTATGTAGCATTACGTTATAACGTATAACGTTATGTAGCATTGCGGTATAACGTATAACGTTATGTAGCATTACAATATAACGTATAACGTTATATAGCATTGCGTTATGACGTATAACTTTATATAGTGTTACGTTATAGCGTATAACGTTATGTAGTATTACGTTATAACGTATACCGTTATGTAGCATTAAGGTATAACGTATAACGTTATATAGCATTGCGTTATAACGTATAGCGTTATGTAGCATTACGGTATAACGTATAACGTTATGTTGCATTAGGGTATAACGTAAAACGTTATGTAGTATTACGTTATAACGTATAACGTTATGTAGCATTACGTTATAACGTTTAACGATGTGTAGTATTACGTTGTAACGTATAACGATATGTAGCAAAACGGTATATCGTATAACGTTGTGTAGCAGTACGATATAACGTATAACGTTATGTAGTATTACATTATAACGTATAGCGTTATGTAGCATTAGGGTATAACGTATAACATTATGTAGTATTACGTTATAACGTATAACGTTATGTATTATTGCGTTGTAACGTATAACGTTATATAGTGTTACGTTATAGCGTACAACGTTATGTAGTATTACGTTATAACGTTTAACGTTATGTAGCATTACAGTATAACGTATAACGTTATGTAGCATTATGATATAACGTATAACGTTATACAGCATTGCGTTATGACGTATAACGTTATATAGTGTTACGTTATAGCGTATAGAGTTATGTAGCATTACGTTATAACGTATAACGTTTTGTAGTATTACGTTATATCGTGTAACGTTATGTAGCATAACGGTATAACGTATAACGTTGTGAAGCAGTACGATATAACGTATAATGTTATATACCATTACGGTATAACGTATAACGTTATGTAGCATTACAATATAACGTATAACGTTATGTAGTATTACGTTATAACGTATAACGTTATATAGCATTGCGTTATGACATATAACGTTATATAGCATTACGTTTTAACGTATAACGTTATGTAGCACTATGATATAACGTATAACGTTATATAGCAATGCGTTATGACGTATAACGTTATATAGTTTTACGTTATAGCGTATAACATTATGTAGTATTACGTTATAACGTATACCGTTATGTAGCATTACGGTATAACGTATAACGTTATATAGCATTGCGTTATAACGTATAGCGTTATG
>NW_025216585.1:0-1362 GCF_014825855.1 Bombus pyrosoma | reverse complement strand
TAACGTATAACATTATATGGTATTACGATACAACGTACAACGATATGTAGTATTACGATATAACGTATAACGTTGTATGGTATTACGATATAACGTATAACGATATATAGTATCACGATATAACGTATAACGTTATGTAGCATTACGATATAACGTACGACGTTATGTAGAATTACGTTATAACGTATAACGTATATGGTATTACGATATAACGTATAACGTTATATGGTACTACGATATAACGCATAACGATATGTAGTACTACGTTGTAACGTATTACGTTATATGGTATTACGATATAACGTATAACCATACGTAGTATTACGATATAACGTATAACATTATGTAGCATTACGATATAACGTATAACGTTATATTTTACTACGACATAACGTATAACGATATGTAGTGTTACGTTATAACGTGTAACGTTGTATAGTATTACGATATAACGTATAACGTTATATGGTATTACGATATAGCGTATAACGATATGTAGTTTTACGATATAACGTATTACGATAGGTAGTATTACGATATAACGTATAACGATACGTAGTATTACGATATAACGTACAACATTATGTAGCATTACGATATAACGTATAACGTTATATTTTACTACGACATAATGTATAACGATATGTAGTGTTACGTTATAACGTGTAACGTTATATAGTATTACGATAAAACGTATAACGTTATATGGTACTACGGTATAACGTATAACGATATGTATTTATGCGTTATAACGTATAACGTTATGTAGCATTACGATATAACCTATAACGTTTTGTAGCATTACGATATAACGTATAACGTTATGTAGTATTACATTGTAACGTATAACATTATATGGTATTACGATATAACGTACAACGGTATGTAGTATTACGATACAACGTATAACGTTATATGGTATTACGATATAACGTATAACGATACGCAGTATTACGATATAACGTATAACATTATGTAGCCTTACGATATAACGTATAACGTTATATTTTACTACGACATAACGTATAACGATATGTAGTGTTACGTTATAACGTGTAACGTTATATAGTATTACGATATAACCTATAGTGTTATATGGTACTACGATATAACCTATAACCATATGTAGTACTACGTTATAACGTATAACGATAAATGGTATCACGATAAAACGTATAACGTTATATGGTATTACGATATAACGTATAACGTTATAAGGTACTACGATATAACGTATAACGATATGTAGTGTTACGTTATAACGTATAACGTTATGTAGCATAACGATATAACGTATAACGTTACGTAGCATTACGATATAACGTATAACGTTGTGTAGTATTACGTTGTAACGTATAACGT
>NW_025216584.1:0-2686 GCF_014825855.1 Bombus pyrosoma | reverse complement strand
AACGTTATGTAGCATTATGATATAACGTATAACGTTATATAGCATTACGGTATAAAGTAAAACGTTATATAGTGTTACGTTATAACGTATAACGTTATTTAGTATTACGTTGTAACGTATAACGTTATGTAGCATTACGGTATAACGTATAACGTTATGTAGCATTATGATATAACGTATAACGTTATGTAGCATTACGGTATAACGTATAACGTTATGTAGCATTACGGTATAACGTATAACGTTATGTGGCATTATGATATAACGTATAACGTTATGTAGCAGTACGATATAACGTATAACGTTATGTACCATTACGGTATAACGTATAACGTTATGTAGTATTACGTTATAACGTATAACGTTATATAGCATTGCGTTATGACGTATAACCTTATATAGCATTACGTTTTAACGTATAACGTTTTGTAGCACTATTATATAAGGTATAACGTTATATAGCATTGCGTTATGATGTATAACGTTATATAGTGTTACGTTACAGCGTATAACGTTATGTAGTATTACTTTATAACGTATACCGTTATGTAGCATTATGATATAACGTATAATGTTATATAGCATTACGGTATAACGTATAACGTTATATAGTATTACGTTATAACGTATAACGTTATGTAGCATTACGGTATGACGTATAACGTTATGTAGCATTACAATATAACGTATAACGTTATGTAGTATTACGTTATAACGTATAACGTTATATAGCATTGCGTTATGACGTATAACCTTATATAGCATTACGTTTTAACGTATAACGTTATGTTGCACTATGATATAACGTATAACGTTATATAGCATAACGGTGTAACGCATAACGTTATGTAGCATTACGTTATAACGTATAACGTTATGTATTATTGCGGTGTAACGTATAACGTTATATAGTGTTACGTTATAGCGTATAACGTTATGTAGTATTACGTTATAACGTTTGACGTTATATAGCATCGCGTTATGACGTATATCGTTATATAGCATTACGTTATAACGTAAAACGTTATATAGTATTACGTTATAACGTATAACGTTATGTAGTATTACGGTATAACGAATAACGCTATGTAGCATTACGGTATAACGTATAACGTTATGTAGCTTTACGTTATAACGTATAACTTTATATAGTATTACGTTATAACGTATAACGTTATGTAGCATTACAATATAACGTATAACGTTATGTAGTATTACGTTATATCGTATAACGTTATATAGCATCGCGTTATGACGTACATCGTTATATAGCATTGCGTTATAACGTATAACGTTATATAGTATTACGTTATAACGTATAACGTTATGTAGTATTACGGTATAACGAATAACGCTATGTAGCATTACGGTATAACGTATAACGTTATGTAGCATTACGTTATAACGTATAACTTTATGTAGTATTACGTTATTACGTATAACGTTATGTAGCATTACAATATAACGTATAACGTTATGTAGTATTACGTTATAACGTATAACGTTATATAGCATTGCGTTATGACGTATGACGTTATATAGCATTACGTTTTAACCTATAACGTTATGTAGCATTACGTTATAACTTATAACTTTATATAGTGTTACGTTATAACGTATAACGTTATGTAGTATTACGTTATAACGTATAACGTTATGTAGCATTACGGTATAACGTATAACGTTATATAGCATTACGGTATAACGTATAACGTTATATAGCATTACGTTTTAACGTATAACGTTATGTAGCATCGCGTTATGACGTACATCGTTATATAGTATTGCGTTATAACGTATAACGTTATGTAGCATTACAATATAACGTATAACGTTATGTAGTATTACGTTATATCGTATAACGTTATATAGCATCGCGTTATGACGTACATCGTTATATAGCATTGCGTTATAACGTATAACGTTATATAGTATTACGTTATAACGTATAACGTTATATAGTGTTACGTTATAGCGTATAACGTTATGTAGTATTACGTTATAACGTATACCGTTATGTAGCATTACGGTATAACGTATAACGTTATATAGCATTGCGTTATAACGTATAGCCTTATGTAGCATTATGATATAACGTATAACGTTATGTAGCATTACGTTATAACATATAACGTTATATAGCATTGCGTTATGACGTATAACGTTATATAGCATCGCGTTATGACGTACATCGTTATATAGCATTGCGTTATAACGTATAACGTTATATAGTATTACGTTATAACGTATAACGTTATGTAGTATTACGGTATAACGAATAACGCTATGTAGCATTACGGTATAACGCATAACGTTATGTAGCTATACGTTATAACGTATAACTTTATATAGTATTACGTTATTACGTATAACGTTATGTAGCATTACAATATAACGTATAACGTTATGTAGTATTACGTTATAACGTATAACGTTATATAGCATTGCGTTATGACGTATGACGTTATATAGCATTACGTTTATCCCATAACGTTATGTAGCATTACGTTATAACGTATAACTTTATATAGTGTTACGTTATAACGTATAACGTTATGTAGTATTACGTTATAACGTATAACGTTATGTAGCATTACGGTATAACGTATAACGTTATATAGCATTACGGTATAACGTATAACGTTATATAGCATTACCTTTTAACGTATAACGTTATGTAGCACTA
>NW_025216583.1:0-1362 GCF_014825855.1 Bombus pyrosoma | reverse complement strand
AATGCTACATTACGTTATACGTTATATCGTAATGCTACATAACGTTATACGTTTTATCGTAATTCCATATATCGTTATACGTTATATCGTAATACTACATACCGTTATACGTTATATCATAATACCATATATAGTTATACGTTATAACGAGTTACCATATACCGTTATACGTTATATCGTAATACTACATAAGATTATAAGTTGTATCGTAATGCTACATAACGTTATACGTTATATCGTAATACTATATAGCGTCATACGTTGTAACGGAATGCTACATAACGTGGTACGTTATGTCGTAATGCTACATAACGTTATACGTTATATAGTAACACTATATAGCGTCATACGTTGTAACCTAATACTACATAATGTTACACGATATATCGTAATACTACATAACGTTATACGTTATAACGTAATGCTACATAACGTTATACGTTATGTCGTAATACTACATATCGTTATACGTTATGTCGTAATACCATATAGCGTTGTACGTTATAACGTAGTACCATATAGCGTTATACGTTATACCGTAGTGCTACATAACGTTATACGTTATATCGTAATTCCACATATCGTTATACGTTATAACGTAATGCTACAAAACGTTATACGATATGTCGTAGTGCTACATAACATTATACGTTATATCGTAATACTACATAGCGTCATACGTTGTAACGTAATACTACATAACGTTACACGTTATATCGTAACACTATATAGCGTCATACGTTGTAACCTAATACTACATAACGTTACACGATATATCGTAATACTACATAACGTTATACGTTATATCGTAAGACTATATAGCGTCATACGTTATATCGTAATACCATATAACGTTATACGCTATAACGTAATGCTACATAACGTTATACGTTATATCGTAAGACTATATAGCGTCATACGTTGCAACGTAGTACTACATAACGTTATACGTTATATCGTAACACTACATATCGTTATACGTTATAACGTAATGCTACATAACGTTATACGTTATAACGAGTTACCATATACCGTTATACGGTATATCGTAATACTACATAAGATTATATGTTGTATCGTATTGCTACATAACGTTATACGTTATATCGTAATATTATATAGCGTCATACGTTGTAACGGAATGCTACATAACGTTATACGTTATGTCGTAATGCTACATAACGTTATACGTTATATCGTAACACTACATATCGTTTTACGTTATATCGTAATACTATATAGCGTCATACGTTGTAACGTAGTACTACATATCGTTATACGTTATATCGTAAGACTACATATCGTTATAAGTTATATCGTAATACCATATAACGTTATACGCTATAACGTAATGCTACATAA
>NW_025216582.1:0-1363 GCF_014825855.1 Bombus pyrosoma | reverse complement strand
TAACGTTATACGTTATATCGTAATGCTACATATCGTTGTGCGTTATATCGTAATGCTGCATATCGTTACACGTTATATCTTAATACTACATAACGATATACGTTACATCGTAATACTACACAACGTTATACGTTATAACGTATTACCATATATCGTTATACGTTATAACGTAACACTACATAACGTTATACGTTATAACATAATGCTATGTAACGTTATACGTCATAACGTATTACCATATAGCGTTATACGTTATAACGTAATGCTATATAACGTTATACGTTATATCCTAATGCTACATATCGTTACACAATACCGTAATACTACATAACGATATATGTCATAACGTATTACCATATAACGTTATACGTTATAACGCAATACTGCATAACGTTATACGTTATAGCGTAATGCTATATAACGTTATACGTTATACCGTAATGCTACATAACGTTATGCGTTACATCGTAATACTACATAACGTTATACGTTATAACGTAATGGTACATAACGTTATAAGTCATAACGTATTACCATATAACGTTATACGTTATACCGTACTGCTACATAACGTTATACGTTACATCGTAATACTACATAACGTTATACGTTATAACGTGTTACCATATATCGTTATACGTTATAACGTAATGCTACATAACGTTACACGTTATACCGTAATACTACATAACGATATATGTCATAACGTATTACCATATAACGTTATACGTTATAACGCAATACTGCATAACGTTATACGTTATAGCGTAATGCTATATATCGTTATACGTTATACCGTAATACTACATAACTTTATACGTCATAACGTATTACCATATAACGTTATACGTTATATCGTAACGCTACATAACGTTATACGTTATAACGTTATGTTACATAACGTTACACGTTATATCGTAATGCTACATGACGTTATACGTTATATCGTAATACTACATAACTTTATACGTCATAACGTATTACCATATAACGTTATACGTTATATCGTAACGCTACATAACGTTACACGTTATACCGTAATACTACATAACGCTATACGTCATAACGTATTACCATAAAACGTTATACGTTATAACGTAATGCTATATAACGTTACTCGTTATATCTTAATACTACATAACGATACATGTCATAACGTATTAACATATAACGTTATACGTTATAAGGTATTACCATATATCGTTGTACGTTATATCGTAATGCTGCATATCGTTATACGTTATTCCGCAATGCTACATAACGTTATACGTTATTCCGCAATGCTACATAACGTTATACGTTACGTCGTAATACTACATAACGTTATACGTTATAACGTATTACCATATATCGTTATACGTTA
>NW_025216581.1:0-1363 GCF_014825855.1 Bombus pyrosoma | reverse complement strand
TTATATAGTATTACGATATAACGCATAACATTATATGGTATTACGATGTAACGTATAACGTTATATAGTATTATGATATATAGTATAACGTTATATAGTAATATGGTATAACGTATAACGATATGTGGTATTACTTTGTAATCAATAACGTTATATGGTATTACGTTATAACGTATAACGTTATATAGTATTATGATATAACGTATAACGTTATATAGTATTGCGATATAACGTATAACGATATGTGGTATTACTTTCTAATGAATAACGTTATATGGTATTACGTTATAACGTATAACGTTATATAGTATTATGATACAACGTATAACGTTATATAGTATTATGATATATAGTATAGCGTTATATAGTATTAGGATATAACGTATAACGATATGTGGTATTACTTTGTAATCAGTAACGTTATACGGTATTACGTTATAACGTATAACGTTATATAGTATTAGGATATAACGTATAACGTCATATAATATTACGATATAACGTATAACGTTATATGGTATTACGATATAACGTATAACGTTATGTGGTATTACATTGTAACGTATAACGTTATATAGTATTACGATATAACGTATAACGTTATATGGTATTACGATATAACGTATAACGATATGTGGTATTACCTTGTAATCAATAATGTTATATGGTATTGCGTTATAACGTATAACGTTATATAGTATTAGGATATAACGTATAACGTTATATAGTATTACGATATAACGCATAACATTATATGGTATTACGATGTAACGTATAACGTTATATAGTATTATGATATATAGTATAACGTTATATAGTAATATGGTATAACGTATAACGATATGTGGTATTACTTTGTAATCAATAACGTTATATGGTATTACGTTATAACGTATTACGTTATATAGTATTATGATATATAGTATAACGTTATATAGTATTGCGATATAACGTATAACGATATGTGGTATTACTTTCTAATCAATAACGTTATACGGTATTACGTTATAACGTATAACGTTATATAGTATTAGGATATAACGTATAACGTCATATAGTATTACGATATAACGTATAACGTTATATGGTATTACGATATAACGTATAACGGTATGTGGTATTACATTGTAACGTATAACGTTATATAGTATTACGATATAACGCATAACGTTATATGGTATTACGATATAACGTATAACGATATGTGGTATTACCTTGTAATCAATAATGTTATATGGTATTACGTTATAACGTATAACGTTATATAGTATTAGGATATAACGTATAACGTTATATAGTATTACGATATAACGCATAACATTATATGGTATTACGATGTAACGTATAACGTTATATAGTATTA
>NW_025216580.1:0-1363 GCF_014825855.1 Bombus pyrosoma | reverse complement strand
ATATCGTAATACTATATAACGTTATACGTCCTATCGTAACACCACATAACGTTATAGGTTATATCGTATTGCTATAAGACGTTATACTTCATATCGTAACACCACATAACGTTATACGTTATATCCTAATACTACATTACGTCATACGTCATATCGTAATATCACATAACGTTATACGTTATATCGTATTGCTATATGATGATATACGTTATATCCTAATACTACATTACGTTATACGTCATATCGTAATACCACATAACGTTATACGTTATAACGTAATTATATATAACGTTATACGACATATCGTAACACCACATAACGTTATACGCTATATCGTATTGCTATATGATGATATACTTTACATCCCAATACTACATTACGCTATACGTCATATCGTAATACCACATAACGTTATACGTTATAACGTAATTATATATAACGTTATACGTCATATCGTAACACCACATAACGTTATACGTTAGATCGTATTGCTATATGACGATATACGTTATATCCTAATACTCCATTACGTTATACGTCATTTCGTAACACCACATAACGTTATACGTTTTAACGTAATACTATATCACGTTATACGACATATCGTAACACCACATAACGTTATACGCGATATCGTATTGCTATATGATGATATACTTTACATCCTAATACTACATTACGCTATACGTCATATCGTAATACCACATAACGTTATACGTTATAACGTAATTATATATAACGTTATACGTCATATCGTAACACCACATAACGTTATACGTTTTAACGTAATACTATATCACGTTATACGTCATATCGTAGTACCACATAAAGTTATACGTTATATGGTAGTACCACATAACGGTATACGTTATATCGTAATACTATATAACGTTATACGTTATGTCCTAATACTACATTACATTATACGTCATATCGTAATACTACATAACGTTATACGATATAACGTATTGCTATATGACGATATACGTTATATCCCAATACTACATTACGTTATATGTCATATCGTAATACCACATAACGGTATACGCTATATCGTAATACCACGTAGCGTTATATGTTGTAACATAATACTATGTAACGTTATACGTCATATCGTAACACCACATAGCGTTATACGATATATGGTAATACCACATAACGTTATACATTATATCGTACTACCACATAACGTTATACGTTATATCGTAATGTTATATAGCGTTATACGTCATATCGTAACACCACATAGCGTTATACGTTATAACGTAATACTATGTAACGTTATATGACATATCGTAACACCACATAACGTTATACGTAATATCGTATTGCTATATGACGTTATACGTCATATCGTAACACC
>NW_025216579.1:0-1363 GCF_014825855.1 Bombus pyrosoma | reverse complement strand
ATAACGTTATACGTTATAACGTAATGCTGCAAAACGTTATACGTTATAACGTAATGCTACGTAACGTTATACGTTATACCGTAATACTACATAACGTTATACGTCATAACGTATTACCATATAACGTTATACGTTTCATCGTAATACTACATAACGATATACGTTATAACGTAATGGTACATAACGTTATACGTTATATCGTAATACTACATATCGTTATACTTTATAAGGTATTACCATATATCGGTATACGTTATAACGTAACGCTACATAACGTTATACGTTATAACGTAATGCTACATAACGTTATACGTAATATCGTAATACTACATATCGTTATACTTTATAGCGTATTACCATATATCGGTATACGTTATAACGTAACACTACATAACGTTATACGTTATAACGTAATGCTATATAACGTTATACGTAATATCGTAATACTACATATCGTTATACGTTATAGCGTATTACCATATATCGGTATACGTTATAACGTAACACTACATAACGTTATACGTTATAACGTAATGCTATATAACGTTATAGGTAATACCGTAATACTACATAACGCTATACGTCATAACGTACCACCATAGAACGTTATACGTTATTTCGTAATGCTAAATAACGTTATACGTTATAACGTTATGCTATATATCGTTATACGTTATACCGTAATGCTACATAACGTTATACGTTACATCGTAATACTATATAACGTTATACGTTATAACGTAATGCTACATAACGTTATACGTTATACCGTAATACTACATAACGTTATACGTCATAACGTATTACCATATAACGTTATACGTTATTTCGTAATGCTACATAACGTTATACGTTATAACGTTATGCTATATATCGTTATACGTTATACCGTAATACTACATAACGTTATACGTTGCATCGTAATACTATATAACGTTATACGGTATAACGTATTACCATACACCGTTATACGTTATACCGTAATACTACATAACGTTATTCGTCATAACGTATTAAAATATAACGTTATACGTTATAACGTAAGGCTATATAACGTTATACGTTATACCGTAATGCTACATAACGTTATTCGTCATAACGTATTAAAATATAACGTTATACGTTATAACGTAAGGCTATATAACGTTATACGTTATACCGTAATGCTACATAACGTTATACGTTATATCGTAATGCTACATAACGTTATACGTTATACCGTAATACTACACAACGTTATACGTCATAACGTATTACCATATAACGTTATACGTTATAACGTAATACAATATAACGTTATACGTTATATCGTAATGCTACATAACGTATTACGTTATACCGTAATGCTACATAACGTTATATG
>NW_025216578.1:0-1363 GCF_014825855.1 Bombus pyrosoma | reverse complement strand
ATATATCGTTATACGTTATAAAGTAATTATACATAACGTTATAAGTTGTAACGTAATATTACATAACGTTATACGTTATAACGTAATACTACAGAACGTTATACGTTGTAACGTAACAATACATAACGTTATACGTTATAACGTAATATTGCATAACGTTACATGTTATAACGTAATACTATTCAACGTTATACGTTATGAGGTAATACTATATAACGTTATCCGTTATAACGTAATACTACATAACGTTATACGTTATAACGTAACACTATATAACGTTATACGTCATAACGTAATACTACATAACGTTATACGTTATAACGTAATTCTACATAACGTTATACGTTATAACGTAATAATACATAACGTTATACGTTAAAGCATAATACTATATAACGTTATACGTTGTAACGTAACACTATATAACGTTATACACCATAACGTAATACTACAAAACGTTATACGTTATAACGTAATACCACATAACGTTATACGTTATAACGTAATAATACATAACGTTATACGTTAAAGCGTAATACTATATAACGTTATACGTTGTAACCTAATGCTATATAACGTTATACGTTGTAACGTAACAATACATAATGTTATACGTTATAACGTAATATTACATATAGTTATAAGTTATAACGTAATATTGCATAGCGCTATACGTTATAACGTAATACTATATAACGTTGTACGTTGTAACGTAACAATACATAACGTTATACGTTATAACGTAATATTACATATAGTTGTAAGTTATAACGTAATATTGCATAGCGTTATACGTTACAACGTAATACTGTGTAACGTTATACGTTATAAGGTAATACCATATAGCGTTATACGTTATAACGTAATACTACATTACGCTATACGTTATAATGTAATACTATATTAACGTTACACGTTACAACGTAATGCTATATACCGTTATACGTTGTAACGTAACACTACATAACGTTATAAGTTATAACGTAATATTGCATAGCGCTATAAGTTATATCACTATACTACATAACGTTATACGTTTTAACGTAATACTACATAACGATATACGTTGTAACGTAACACTATATAACGTTATACGTTATAATGTCATACTACCTAACATTATACGTTATATCATTATACTACATAACGTTATACGTTATAACATAATACTATATAACTTTATACCTTGTAACGATATGCTACCTAACGTTATACGTTATACCGTAATGCTGTATATCGTTATACGTTGTAACGCAACACTACATACCGTTATATGTTATAACGTAATATTACATAATGTTATTAGTAATAACGTATTGCTACCTAATGTTATACGTTATAACGTAAGGCTACATAACGTTAT
>NW_025216577.1:0-1363 GCF_014825855.1 Bombus pyrosoma | reverse complement strand
GTTATACGTTATAACGTAATACCACACAACGTTATACGTTATATCCTAATACTATATTACGTTATATGTTATATCGTAGTACCACATAACGTTATACGTTATAACGTAATACTATATAACGTTATACGTTATATCCTGATACTACATTACGTTATACGTCATATCGTAACACCACATAATGTTATACGTCATATCGTAATACCACACAACGTCATACTTTATATCCTAATACTATATTACGTTATACGTTATATCGTAGTACCACATAACGTTATACGTTATAACGTAATACTATATAACGTTATACGTTATATCCTAATACTACATTACGTTATACGTCATATCGTAATACCACATAACGTTATACGTTATAACGTAATACTATATAACGTCATACGTCATACCTAACACCACATAACGTTATACGTTATATCGTAATACCACATATCCTTATACGTTATAACGTAGTTCTATATAACGGTATACGTCATATCGTAACACCACATAACGTTATACGTTATATCGTAGTACCACATAACGTTCTACGTTATAACATAATACTATATAACGTTATACGATATATCCTGATACTACATTACGTTATACGTCATATCGTAATACCACATAACTTTATACGTTATATCGTATTGCTATGTGACGTTATACGTTATATCGTAATACCACACAACGTTATACGTTATATCCTAATACTACATTACGTTATACGTCATATCGTAATACCACATAACGTTATACGTTATAACGTAATACTATATAACGTTATACGTCATATCGTAACACCACATAACGTTATACGTTATATCGTATTACCACATAACGTTGTACGTTATATCCTAATACTATATTACGTTATATGTTATATGGTAGTACCACATAACGTTATTCGTTATAACGTAATACTATATAACGTTATACGTTATATCCTGATACCACATTACGTTATACGTCATATCGTAATACCACATAACGTTATACGTTATAACGTAATACTATATAACGTTACACGTCATATCGTAACACCACATAACGTTATACGTTATATCGTAATACCATATATCCTTATACGTTATAACGTAGTTCTATATAACGGTATACGTCATATCGTAACACCACATAACGTTATACGTTATATCCTAATACTATATTACGTTATACGTCATATCGTAACACCACATAATGTTATACGTCATATCGTAATACCACACAACGTCATACGTTATATCCTAATACTATATTACGTTATACGTTATATCGTAGTACCACATAACGTTATACGTTGTAACGTAATACTATATAACGTTTACGTCATATCTAACACCACATAACGTTATACGTTATAACG
>NW_025216576.1:0-1363 GCF_014825855.1 Bombus pyrosoma | reverse complement strand
ATATCGTTTAACCTTATGTAGTATTACGATATATCGTATAACGTTTTATGGTAATACGTTATAACGTATAACGTTATGTAGTATTACGATATTACGTATAACGTTATGTCGCTTTACGATATAACGTATAACGTTATGTAGTATTACGATATATCGTTTAACCTTATGTAGTATTACGATATATCGCATAACGTTATGTAGTATTGCGATATAACGTATAACGTTATGTAGTATTACGTTGTAACGTATAACGTTGTGTAGTTTTACGTTATAACGTATAACGTTATATGGCAATACGTTATAATGTATAACCATATGTAGCATTACGTTATAACGTATAACCTTGTGTGGTATTACGTTATAACGTATAACGTTATATGGTAATACATTATAACGTATACCGTTACGTAGCTTTACGATATAACGTATGACGTTATGTAGTATTACGATATAGCGTATAACGTTATGTAGCATTACGATATAACGTATAACGCTATGTAGCATTACGTTATAACGTATAACATTATATGGTAATACGTTATAACGTATAACGTTATCTAGCATTACGTTATAACGTATATCGTTATGTAGCTTTCCGTTATAACGTATAACGTTATGTAGCATTAGGTTGTAACGTATACTGTTATGTAGCATTACGTTATAACGTATAACGTTACGCAGCTTTACGACATAACGTACAACGTTATGTAGCATTACGTTATAGCGTATAACGTTATGTAGTCTAACGTTATAACGTGTAACGTTATGTAGCATTACGTTATAGCGTATAACGTTATGTAGAATTACGTTAGAGCGTATAACGTTATGTAGCATTACGATATAACGTATAACGTTATGTAGCCTTACGATATAACGTATAACGTTATGTATCATTACCTTATAACGTATAAGGTTCTGTAGCGTTACGATTTAACGTATAACGTTATGTAGCATTACGTTGTAACGTATAACGTTGTGTGGTACTACGTTATAACGTATAACCATATGTAGCATTACGTTATGACGTATAACGTTGTGTGGTATTACGTTATAACGTATAACGTTATATGGTAGTACATTATAACGTATTCCGTTACGTAGCTTTACGATATAACGTATGACGTTATGTAGTATTACGATATAGCGTATAACGTTATGTAGCACTACGATATAACGTATAACGTTATGTAGCATTACGTTATAACGTATAACATTATATAGCTTTACGTTATAACGTATAACGTTATGTAGCATTAGGTTATAACGTATAACGTTATGTAGCATTACGTTATAATGTATAACGTTATGTAGTATTACATTATAACGTATAACGTTACGTAGCATTGCGTTATAACGTATAACG
>NW_025216575.1:0-1363 GCF_014825855.1 Bombus pyrosoma | reverse complement strand
ACTACATAACGTTATACCTTATATCGTAATGCTACATAACGTTATACGTTATAAGGTGATACTACATACCGTTTTGCGTTATAACATATTGCCTTATAAGGTTATACGTTATATCGTAATCCTATATAACGTTATACGTTGTAACGAATAACTACATATCGTTATACGTTATATCGTAATGCTACATAACGTTATACGTCATATCGGAATGCTACATAACGTTATACGTTATATCGTAATACTGTTTAACGTTATACGTTATATCGTAATACTACATATCGCTATTCGTTATATTGCAATACTACATATCGTTATACGTTATATCGTAATACCATATAACGTTATACGTCATATCGTAATACTATATAACGTTATACGCTATAACGTAATACTACATATCGTTATACGTTATATCGTAATGCTACATAACGTTATACGTTATATCGTAATGCTACATAACGTTATTCGTTATATCGTAATACTGTTTAACGTTATACGTTATATCGTAATACTACATATCGTTATTCGTTATATCGCAATACTACATATCGTTATACGTTATATCGTAATACCATATAACGTTATACGTCATATCGTAATACTATATAACGTTATACGCTATACCGGAATACTACATAACGTTATTCGCTATAACGTAACACTACATAACTTTATGCCTTATATCGTAATACAACATATCGTTATACGTTATATCGTAGTACCATATATCGTTATACGTTATAACGTAACACTACATATCGATATACGTTATATCGTAATACTATATAACGTTATACGTTGTATCGTAACAGTACATAACGTTATACGTTATATCGGAATACTACATATCGTTATACGTTATAACGTAATAGTACATAACGTTATTCGTCATATCGTAATGCTATATAACGTTATACGCTATAACGTAATACTAGATAACGTTATTCGTTATATCGTAACACTACATATCGTTATACGTTATAACGTAACACTACATAACGTTATACGTTATATCGTAATACAATATAACGTTATACGTTGTAACGTAGTACTACATAACGTTATACGTTATATCGTAATACTACATATCGTTATACGTTATATCGTATTACTATATAACGTTATACGGTATATCGTAATACTACATATCGTTATACGTTATACCGTAATACCATATAACGTTATACGTCATATCGTAATACTATATAACGTTATACGCTATAACGTAATACTACATAACGTTATTCGTTATAACGTAACACTACATATCGTTATACGTTATAACGTAACACTACATAACGTTATACCTTATATCGTAATACAACATATCGTTATACGTTATATCGCATTACCATATATCGTT
>NW_025216574.1:0-1364 GCF_014825855.1 Bombus pyrosoma | reverse complement strand
TTACATTACAACGTAAAACGTTATGTAGTATGACGATATAACGTATAACGTTTAATGGTAATACGATATAACGTATAACGTTATGTAGCATTGCGATATAGCGTATAACGATATGTGGTATTAAGATATTACGAATAACGTAATGTACTATTACATCATAACGTATAACGCTATGTAGTATTACCTTATAACGTATAACATTTTATAGTATTACGATATAACATATAACCTTATGTAGCATTACGATAAAACGTATAACGATAAGTGGTATTACGGTATAACGTACAACATTATATAGTATTACGATATAACGTATAACGTTATGTAGCATCACGATATAACGTATATCGTTATGTAGTATTACGTTACAACGTATAACGTTATGTAGTATTACGTTATAGCGTATAACGTTATGTACTATTATGTTATAACGTATAACGTTATGTAGAATCACATTATATCGTGTAACGAAATGTAGTATTACGATATATCGTATAACGTTATGTAGTATTGCGATATAACGTATAACAATATATAGTATTACGATATAACGTATAACGTTATGTAGCATTACGATATAACGTATAACGTTATGTGCTATTACGTTATAACGTATATCGTTATGTAGTATTACGTTAAAACGTATAACGCTATGTAGTATTACCTTATAACGCATAACTTTGTATAGTATTACGATATAACGTATAACGTTATGTAGTAATACGATATCACGTATAACGGTATGAAGTATTACGATATAACGTATAACAATATATAGTATTACGATATAACGTATAACGTTATGTAGCATTACGATATAACGTATAACGATATGTAGTATTACATTATAACGTATAACGTTATGTAGAATTACATTATAACGTGTAACGATATGTAGTATTACGATATAACGTATAACGTTATGTGGTAATACGATATATCGTATAACGTTATATGGTAATACGATATAACGTATAACGTTATATGGTAATACGATATAACATATAACGTTATGTAGCATTACGATATAACGTATAACGTTATGTAGTATTACGATATAACGTATAACGATATGTAGTATTACGATATAACGTATAACAATATATAGTATTACATTATAACGTAAAACGTTATGTAGTATGACGATATAACGTATAACGTTTATTGGTAATACGATATAGCGTATAACGTTATGTAGCATAGCGATATAGCGTATAACGATATGTGGTATTAAGATATTACGAATAACGTAATGTACTATTACATTACAACGTATAACGCTATGTAGTATTTCCATATAACGTATGACTTTATATAGTATTACGATATAACGTATAACGTTATGTAGTATTACGATATAACGT
>NW_025216573.1:0-2698 GCF_014825855.1 Bombus pyrosoma | reverse complement strand
CGTTATACGTTATATCGTAATGCTACATACCGTTATACGTTATATCGTAATGATACATAACGTTATACGTTATGTCGTAATGCTACATATCGTTATACGTTATATCGTAATGCTACATATCGTTATACGTCATAACGTATTACTACATAACGTTATACGTTATAACGTAGTGCTATATAACGTTATATGTTATATCGTAATGCTATATAACGTTATACGTTATAACGTAATACTACATAACGTTATAGGTCACAACGTATTACTACATAGCGTTTACGTCATAACGTATTACTACATAACGTTATACGTTATATCGTAATGATACATAACGTTATACGTTATATCGTAATGCTACATAACGTTATACGTTATATCGTAACACTACATAACGTTATCCGTCATAACGTATTACTACATAACGTTATACGTTATATCGTAATACTACATAGCGTTATACGTGATAACGTATTACTACATAACGTTATACTTTATATCGTAATGATACATAACGTTATACGTTATATCGTAATGCTACATATCGTTATACGTTATATCGTAATGCCACATAAAGTTATTCGCTATATCGTAATGCTACATATCGTTATTCGTTATAACGTAATATTACATAACGTTATACGTTATATCGTAATACTACATAGTGTTATACGTTATATCGTAATGCTACATATCGTTATACGTTATGTCGTAATGCTTCATAACGTTATACGTTATATCGTAACACTACATAACGTTATCCGTCATAACGTATTACTACATAATGTTATACGTTATATCGTAATGATACATAACGTTATACGTTATATCGTAACACTACATAACGTTATCCATCATAACGTATTACTACATAACGTTATACGTTATATCGTAATGCTACATATCGTTATACGTCATAACGTATTACAACATAACGTTATACGTCATAACGTATTACTACATAACGTTATACGTTATATCGTAATGATACATAACGTTATACGTTATATCGTAATGCTACATAACGTTATACGTTATATCGTAACACTACATAACGTTATCCGTCATAACGTATTACTACATAACGTTATACGTTATATCGTAATGATACATAACGTTATACGTTATATTTTAACACTACATAACGTTATCCATCATAACGTATTACTACATAACGTTATACGTTATATCGTAATACCACATAATGTTATACGTTATAACGTAATACTATATAACGTTATACGTCATAACGTATTACTACATAACGTTATACGTTATATCGTAATGATACATAACGTTATACGTTATATCGTAATGCCACATCTCGTTATACGTTATATCGTAATGCCACATAACGTTATTCGCTATATCGGAATGCTACATATCGTTATTCGTTATAACGTAATATTACATAACGTTATACGTTATATCGTAATACTACATAATGTTATACGTTATATCGTAATGATACATATCGTTATACGTTATATCGTAATGCTACATAACGTTATACGTTATATCGTAATACTACATAACTTTACACGTTATAACCTAATACTATATAACGTTATACGTCATAACGTAATACTATATAATGTCATACGTCATAACGTATTACTACATAACATTATACGTTATAACGTAGTGCTATGTAACGTTATATGTTATATCGTAATGCTATATAACGTTATACGTTATAACGTAATACTATATAACGTTATACGTCATAACGTATTACTACATAACGTTATACGTTATATCGTAATGATACATAACGTTATACGTTATATCGTAATGCTACATAACGTTATACGTTATATCGTAACACTACATAACGTTATCCGTCATAACGTATTACTACATAACGTTATACGTTATATCGTAATGCTACATATCGTTATACGTTATATCGTAATGCCACATAAAGTTATTCGCTATATCGTAATGCTACATATCGTTATTCGTTATAACGTAATATTACATAACGTTATACGTTATATCGTAATACTACATAATGTTATACGTTATATCGTAATGCTACATATCGTTATACGTTATGTCGTAATGCTTCATAACGTTATACGTTATATCGTAACACTACATAACGTTATCCGTCATAACGTATTACTACATAACGTTATACGTTATATCGTAATGATACATAACGTTATACGTTATATCGTAACACTACATAACGTTATCCATCATAACGTATTACTACATAACGTTATACGTTATATCGTAATGCTACATATCGTTATACGTCATAACGTATTACTACATAACGTTATACGTCATAACGTATTACTACATAACGTTATACGTTATATCGTAATGATACATAACGTTATACGTTATATCGTAATGCTACATAACGTTATACGTTATATCGTAACACTACATAACGTTATCCGTCATAACGTATTACTACATAACGTCATACGTTATATCGCAATGATACATAACGTTATACGTTATATTTTAACACTACATAACGTTATCCATCATAACGTATTACTACATAACGTTATACGTTATATCGTAATGCCACATAACGTTATTCGCTATATCGTAATGCTACATATCGTTATTCGTTATAACGTAATATTACATAACGTTATACGTTATATCGTAATACTACATAATGTTATACGTTATATCGTAATGATACATATCGTTATACGTTATATCGTAATGCTACATA
>NW_025216572.1:0-1364 GCF_014825855.1 Bombus pyrosoma | reverse complement strand
AGCCTTACGATATAACGTATAACGATATGTAGCATCACGATATAACGTATAACGTTATATAGCATTACGTTATAACGTATAACGTTATATAGTATTACTTCATAACGTATAACGTTATATAGCATTACGTTATAACGTATAACGTTATATAGTATTACGTTATAACGTATAACGATATGTAGCATCACGATATAATGTACAACGTTACATAGCATTATGTTATAGCGTATAACGTTATATAGTATTGCTTCATAACGTATAACGTTATGTAGCATTATGATATAACGTATAACGTTATTTAGCCTTATGATATAACGTATAACGTTATATAGCCTTACCATATAACCTATAACGTTATGTAGTATTACGTAATAAAGTGTAACGTTATGTAGTATTACGGTATAACGTATAACGCTATGTAGCATTACGATATATCGTATAACGTTATATAGCTATACGTTATAACGTATAACGTTATATAGCATTACGTTATAACGTATAACGTTATATAGTATTACGTTATAACGTATAACAATATGTAGCACCACGATATAACGTATAACGTTATATAGCATTACGTTATAACGTATAACGTTATGTAATATTACGTTATAACGTGTAACATTATGTAGTATTACGGTATAACGTATAACGTTATATAGCCTTACGATATAACGTATAACGTCATCTAATATTACGTAATAACGTGTAACGTTATGTAGCATCACGGTATAACGTATAACGTTATTTAGCCTTACGATATAACGTATAACGTTATGTAGCATCGCGATGTAACGTATAACGTTATATAGTATTACGTTATAACGTATAACGTTATATAGTATTACTTCATAACGTATAACGTTATGTAGCATTATGATATAACGTATAACGTTATATAGCCTTACGATATAACGTATAACTATATGTAGCATCACGATATAACGTATAACGTTATATAGCATTACGTTATAACGTATAACGCTATATAGTATTACTTCATAACGTATAACGTTATATAGCATTACGTTATAACGTATAACGTTATATAGTATTACGTTATAACGTATAACGGTATGTAGCATCACGATATAATGTATAACGTTACATAGCATTACGTTATAGCGTATAACGTTATATAGTATTGCTTCATAACGTATAACGATATGTAGCATTATGATATAACGTATAACGTTATATAGCCTTACGATATAACATATAACGTTATGTAGTATTACGTAATAACGTGTAACGTTATGTAGTATTACGGTATAACGTATAACGCTATGTAGCATTACGATATATCGTATAACGTTATATAGCTATACGTTATAACGTATAACGTTATATAGCATTACGTTATA
>NW_025216571.1:0-1364 GCF_014825855.1 Bombus pyrosoma | reverse complement strand
AACATATAACGTTATGTAGCATTACGTTATAACGTATAACGTCATGTAGTATTACGTTATAGCGTATAAAGCTATGTAGCATTACGTTATAACGTATAACGTTATGTAGCATTACGTTATAACGTATAACGTTCTGTAATATTACCATATAACGTATAACGTTATGTAGTATAACGTTATAGCGTATAACGATATGTAATATTCCGATATAACGTATAACGTTATGTAGATATATGTTATAACGTATGGCGTTATGTAGTATTACGATATAACATATAACGTTATTTAACATTACGTTATAACGTATAACGTTATGTAGATATTTGGTATAACGTAAAACGTTATATAGCGTTGCGATACAACATATACCGTTATGTAGCATTACGTTATAACATATAACGTTATGTAGCATTACGTTATTACGTATAACGGTATGTAGATATATGTCATAACGAATAACGTTATGTAGCATTACGTTATAACGTATAACGCTATGTCATATTACGGTATAACGTATAACGTCATGTAGTATTACGTTATAGCGTATAACGTTATGTAGCATTACGTTATAACGTATAACGTTATGTCATATTACGGTATAACGTATAACGTCATGTAGTATTACGTTATAGCGTATAACGTTATGTAGCATTACGTTATAACGTATAACGTTATGAAGATATATGTTATAACGTATAGCGTTATGTAGTATTACGATATAACGTATAACGTTATGTAGCATTACGTTATAACGTATAACGTTATGTAGCATTACGTTATAACGTATAACGTTATGTAGATATATGTTATAACGTATAACGTTATGTAGCATTACGTTATAACGTATAACGTTGTGTAGATATATGTTATTACGTATAACGTTATGCAGTATTACGTTGTAACGTATGACGTTATGTAACATTACGTTCTAACGTATAACGTTATGTCATATTACGGTATAACGTATAACGTCATGTAGTATTACGTTATAGCGTATAACGTTATGTAGCATTACGTTATAACGTATAACGTTATGAAGATATATGTTATAACGTATAGCGTTATGTAGTATTACGATATAACGTATAACGTTATGTAGCATTACGTTATAACGTATAACGTTACGTAGCATTACGTTATAACGTATAACGTTATGTAGATATATGTTATAACGTATAACGTTATGTAGCATTACGTTATAACGTATAACGTTGTGTAGATATATGTTATTACGTATAACGTTATGTAGTATTACGTTGTAACGTATGACGTTATATGGTATTAGGATGTAACGTATAACGTTATGTAGCATTACGTTATAACGTATAACGTTATATAGTATTACTTTTTAACGTATGACGTTA
>NW_025216570.1:0-1364 GCF_014825855.1 Bombus pyrosoma | reverse complement strand
TTATACGTCATACCGTAATGCTACATAACGTTATACGTTATATCGTAATACTACATAACGCTATATGTCATAACGTATTACGATATAACGTTATACGTTATAACGTAATGGTACATAACGTTAAACGTTATATCGCAATTCTACATAACGTTATACGTTATACCATAATGCTACATATCGTTATACGTCATACCGTATTCCTACATAACTTTATACGTTATATCGTAATACTACATAACGTTATACGTTATGACGTAATGGTACATAAAGTTATACGTTATAACGCAACACTGCATAACGTTATACGTTATATTCTGCTACCATATAACGTTATACGTTACAGCGTAATACTACACAACGTTATACGTTATAAGGTATTACCATATAACGTTATACGTTATAACGTAATACTACATAACCTTATACGTCATAACGTATTACCATATAACGTTATACGTTATAACGTAATACTACATAACGTTATACGTTATAAGGTAATACTACATAACGCTATACGTTATACCGTAATACTACATAACGTTATACGTCATAACGTATTACTATATAACATTATACGTTACAACGTAATGCTATATAACGCTATACGTTATATCGTAATGCTACATAACGTTATACGTTAGACCGCAATGCTACATAACGTTATACGTTACATCGTAATACTACATAACGTTATACGTTATAACGTATTACCATATATCGTTATACGTTATAACATAACACTACTTAACGTTATAAGTTATATCCAAATGCTACATAACGTTGTATGAAATATCGTAATGCTATATAACGTATTACGTTATATCGTAATGTTACAAAACGTTATACGTTATACCGTAATGCTACATAACGTTACACGTTATATCTTAATACTACAGAACGATATACGTTATAACGTATTACCATATAACGTTATACGTTATATCGTAATGCTACATAACGTTATACGTTACATCGTAATACTACATAACGTTATACGTTATAACGTGATGGTACATAACGTTATACGTTATATCGTAATGCTACATAACGTTATACGTTATATCGTAATACTATATACCGTTATACATTATAACGTAATACTACATAACGTTATACGTAAAATCTTAATACTACATAACGTTATACGTTATACCGTAATGATACGTAACGTTATACGTTTTAAGGTAATGCTACATAACGTTATACGATATAACGTATTACCATATAACATTATACGTTGTAACGGAATGCTACATAACGTTATATGTTATAACGTAATGCTACATAGCGTTATACGTTATAACGTAATTCTACATAACGTTATACGTTATAACGTAATGCTACGTAACGTTATACGTTATAAC
>NW_025216569.1:0-1364 GCF_014825855.1 Bombus pyrosoma | reverse complement strand
TATATGGTAATACGTTATAACTTATAACGTTATGTAGCATTATGTTATAACGTATAACGTTATGTAGCTTTACGTTATAACGTATAACGTTATGTATCATTACCTTATATCGTATAAGGTTCTGCAGCGTTACGTTATAACGTATAGCGTTATGTAGTATTACGTTATAACGTATAACGTTATGTAGCATTACGTTATATCGTATAACGTTATGTAGCATTACGACATAGCGTATAACGTTATGTGGTATTACGTTATATCGTATAACGTTATATGGTAATACGATGTAACGTATAACGTTATGTAGTATTACGATATTACGTATAACGTTATGTAGCCTTACGATATAACGTATAACGTTATGTAGCATTACGTTGTAACGTATAACGTTGTGTAGTATTACGTTATAACGTATGACGTTATATGGCAATACGTTATGGCGTATAACCATATGTAGCATTACGTTATGACGTATAATGTTGCGTAGTAATACGTCATAACGTATAACGTTATATGGTTATACATTATAACGTATACCGTTACGTAGCTTTACGATATAACGTATGACGTTATGTAGTATTACGATATAGCGTATAACTTTATGTAGCATTACGATATAACGTATAACGTTATGCAGCTTTACGATATAACGTATAACGTTATGTAGCATTACGATATAACGTATAACGTTATGTATCATTACCTTAGATCGTATAAGGTTCTGTAGCGTTACGATATAACGTATAACGTTATGTAGCATTACGTTGTAACGTATTACGTTGTGTAGCATTACGTTATAACGTATAACGTTATATGGTAATACGTTATAACGTATAACGTTATGTATCATTACCTTATAACGTATAAGGTACTGTAGGGTTACGATATAACGTATAACGTTCTGTAGCGTTACGATATAACGTATGATGTTATGTAGTATTACGATATAGCGTATAACGTTATGTAGCATTACGATATAACGTATAACGTTATGTAGTATTACGTTATATCGTATAACGTTATATGGTAATACATTATAACGTATACCGTTGCGTAGCTTTACGATATCACGTATGACGCTATGTAGTATTACGATATAGCGTATAACGTTATGTAGCATTACGATAATTTACGATATTACGTATAACGTTATGTAGCTTTACGATATAAGGTATAACGTTATGTATCATTACCTTATAACGTATAAGGTTCTGTAGCGTTACGATATAACGTATGATGTTATGTAGTATTACGATATAGCGTATAACGTTATGTAGCATTACGATATAACGTATAACGTTATGTAGCATTACGTTATAACGTATAACATTATATAGCTTTACGTTATAACATATAACGTTATG
>NW_025216568.1:0-1364 GCF_014825855.1 Bombus pyrosoma | reverse complement strand
TGTAGCATTACGTTATATCGTGTAACGTTATGTAGTATTACGTTATAACTAATAACGTTATGTAGCATTACGGTATAACGTATCACGTTATATAGCATCACGTTATAACGTATAACGTTATATAGTATTACGTTATAACGTATAACGTTATGTAGCATTACGATAAAACGTATAACGTTATGTATTATTACGTTATAACTAATAACGCTATGTATAATTACGGTATAACGTATAACGTTATGTAGCATTATGATATAACGTATAACGTTACATAACAGTACGTTATAACGTATAACGTTATGTAGTATTACGGTATAACGTATAACGTTATGTAGCATTATGATATAACGTATAACGTTACATAGCATTACGTTATAACGTATAACGTTATGTAGCATTACATTATAACGTGTAACGTTATATAGTATTACGCTATAACGTATAACGTTATGTAGAATTACGTTATAACTAATAACGCTATGTATAATTACGGTATAACGTATAACGTTATATAGCATCACGTTATAACGTATAACGTTACATAGTATTACGTTATAACGTATAACCTTATGTAGCATTACGATAAAACGTATAACGTTACATAGCATTACGTTATAACGTATAACGTTATGTAGCATTACATTATAACGTGTAACGTTATATAGTATTACGCTATAACGTATAACGTTATGTAGAATTACGTTATAACTAATAACGCTATGTATAATTACGGTATAACGTATAACGTTATGTAGCATTATGATATAACGTATAACGTTACATAACAGTACGTTATAACGTATAGCGTTATGTAGTATTACGGTATAACGTATAACGTTACGTAGCAATATGATAAAACGTATAACGTTATGTAGCATTACGGTATAACTAATAACGTTATGTAGCATTACGGTATAACGTATAACGTTATATAGCATCACGTTATAACGTATAACGTTACATAGTATTACGTTATAACGTATAACCTTATGTAGCATTACGATAAAACGTATAACGTTATGTAGCATCATGATATAACGTATAACGTTACATAGCATTACGTTATAACGTATAACGTTACGTAGCATTACGTTATAACGTGTAACGTTATGTAGTATTACGTTATAACTAATAACGTTATGTAGCATTACGGTATAACGTATAGCGTTATATAGTATTACGTTATAACGTATAACGTTATGTAGCATTACGATAAAACGTATAACGTTATGTATTATTACGTTATAACGAATAACGTTATATAGTATTACGTTATAACGTATAACGTTATGTAGCATTACGATATAACGTATAACATTATGTAGTATTACGTTACAACTTATAACGTTATATAGCATTACGTT
>NW_025216567.1:0-1365 GCF_014825855.1 Bombus pyrosoma | reverse complement strand
CTATTGTGTTATAACGTATAACGTAATGTACTATTATGTTATAACGTATAACGTTATGTGGTATTACGATATAACGTGTAACGTTATGTTGCATTAGGTTATAACGTATAACGTTGTGTACTATTGTGTTATAACGTATAACGTTATGTAGCATTACGTTATAACGTATAACGTTATGTACTATTGTGTTATAACGTATCACGTAATGTACTATTATGTTATAACGTATAACGTTATGTAGTATCACGATATAACGTATAACGTTATGTAGCAGTAGGTTATAACGTATAACGTTATGTACTATTGTGTTATTACGTATAACGTAATGTACTATTATGTTATAACGTATAACGTTATGTGGTATTACGATATAACGTGTAACGTTATGTTGCATTAGGTTATAACGTATAACGTTGTGTACTATTGTGTTATAACGTATAACGTTATGTAGCATTACGTTATAACGTATAACGTTATGTACTATTATGTTATAACGTATAACGTTATGTAGTAATTCGATATAACGTATAACGCTATGTACTCTTATGTAATAACGTATAACGTTATGTAGTATCACGATATAACGTATAACGTTATGTAGCAGTAGGTTATAACGTATAACGTTATGTAGAATTTGGTTATAACGTATAATGTTATGTACTATTATGTTATAACGTATAACGTTATGTACTATTACGATATAACGTATAACGTTATGTAGCAATAGGTTATAACGTGTAACGATGTGTACTATTATGTTACAACGTATAACGTTATGTACTATTGCATTATAACATATAACGTACGTAGTATAACGATAAAACGTATAACGTTATATAGTATAACGATATGACGTATAACGTTATGTAGTATTACGATATAACGTATAACGTTTTGCAGCATTACGTTATAACGTATAACATTATGTACTATTGTGTTATAACGTATAAGGTTATGTACTATTACGTTATAGCGTATAATGTTATGTAATATAACGATATAACGTATAACGTTATATAGTATAACGTTATAACGTGTAACGTTATTTAGTATTACGATATAACGTATAACGTTATGTAGCATTAGGTTATAACGTATAACGATATGTACTATTATGTTATAACGCATAACTTTATGTACTATTGCATTATAACATATAACGTTACGCATTATAACGATAAAACGCATAACGTTATATAGTATAACGATATAACGTATAACGTTATGTAGTATTACGATATAACGTATAACGTTATGTAGCATTAGGTTATAACGTATAACGATATGTACTATTGTGTTATACCGTATAACGTTATGTAGCATTAGGTCATAACGTATAACGTTGTGTACTATTATGTTATAACG
>NW_025216566.1:0-1365 GCF_014825855.1 Bombus pyrosoma | reverse complement strand
TAACGTATAACGTTATGTAGTATTACGATATAACGTGTAACGTTATGTTGCATTAGGTTATAACGTATAACGTTGTGTACTATTATGTTATAACGTATAACGTTATGTAGCTTTACGTTATAACGTATAACGTAATGTACTATTATGTTATAACGTATAACGTTATGTAGTATTACGATATAACGTGTAACGTTATGTTTCATTAGGTTATAACGTATAACGTTGTGTACTGTTATGTTATAACGTATAACGTTATGTAGCATTACGGTATAACGTATAACGTAATGTACTATTATTTTATAACGTATAACGTTATGTAGTATTACGGTATAACGTATAACGTTATGTAGAATTAGGTTATAACGTATAAAGTTATGTACCATTATGTTATAACGTATAACGTTATGTAGTATTACGATATAACATATAACGTTATGTAGCAATAGGTTATAACGTGTAACGATGTGTACTATTATGTTATAACGTATAACGTTATGTACTATTGCATTATAACATATAACGTTACGTAGTATAACGATAAAACGTATAATGTTATATAGTATAACGATATGACGTATAACGTTATGTAGTATTACGATATAACGTATAACGTTATTCAGCATTACGTTATAACGTATAACGTTATGCACTATTGTGTTATAACGTATAAGGTTATGTACTATTACGTTATAGCGTATAATGTTATGTAGTATAACGGTATAACTTATAACGTTATATAGTATTACGATATAACGTATAACGTTATGTAGCAATAGGTTATAACGTGTAACGATGTGTACTATTATGTTATAACGTATAACGCTATGTACTATTGCATTATAACATATAACGTTACGTAGTATAACCATCAAACGTATAACGTTATATAGTATAACGATATGACGTATAACGTTATGTAGTAATACGATATGACGTATAACGTTATGTAGCATTACGTTATAACGTATAACGTTGTGTACTATTATGTTATAACGTATAACGTTATGTACTATTACGTTATAGCGTATAACGTTATGAAGTATAACGATAAGACGTACAACGCTATATAGTATAACGATACAACGTGTAACGTTATGTAGTATTACGATGTAACGTATAAAGTTATGTAGCATTAGGTTATAACGTATAACGTTATGTACTATTACGTTTTAACGTATAACGCTATGTACTATTACGCTCTAACGTATAACGTTATGTAGTATTACGTTATAACGTATGACATAATGTAGTATTACTGTATAACGTATGACGTTATGTGGCATTACGATATAACGTATAACGTTATGTACTATTGTGTTATAAGGTATAACGTAATGTACTATTATGTTATAACGTATAACGTTA
>NW_025216565.1:0-1365 GCF_014825855.1 Bombus pyrosoma | reverse complement strand
AATAATGTTATACGTTATAACGAAATACTACTGAACGTTATACATCATAACGTACTACTATATAACGATGTACGTTGCAACGAACTACTACTGAACGTTATACGTTATAACGTAATACTACTGAACGTTGTTCGTTATAACGTACTACTATATAACGATATACGTTATAAAGCAATACTACATAACGTTGTACGTTATAACGTAATACTGCATAACGTTATACGATGTATCGTAATACTACATAACGTTATCCGTTATAACGCATTACTATATAACGATATACGTTATAACGTAATAATACATAATGTTATCCGTCATAACGTAATTCTACATAACATTTCACGTTATAACGTATCTTTCATATAACGATATACGTTATATCGTATTACCATATAGCGATGTACGTTATAACGTAATAATACATAACGTTATACGTTATAACGTAATACTACCCAACGTTGTTCGTTATAACGTACTACTATATAACGATATACGTTATAACGTAATAATACATAATGTTATACATTTTAATGAAATACTACATAACGTTGTACGATGTAACGTAATACTACATAACGTTGTTCGATATAACGTATTACTATATAACGATATACGTTATAACGTAATGCTATATAACGTTATACGTTGTAACGTATTACTATATAACGATATACGATGAAACGTAATACTACATAACGTTATTCGTTATAACGCATTACTATATAACGATATACATTATAACGTAATAATACATAATGTTATACGTTATAACGTAATTCTACATAACATTTCACGTTCAAACGTATCTTTCATATAACGATATACGTTATAACGTATTACCATATAGCGATGTACGTTATAACGTAATAATACATAACGTTATACGTTATAACGTAACACTACTGAACGTTGTTCGTTATAACGTACTACTATATAACGATATACGTTATAAAGTAATACTACATCACGTCGTACGTTATAACGTAATACTACATAACGTTATACGATGTAACGTAATACTACATAACGTTATTCGTTATAACGCATTACTATATAACGATATGCGTTATAACGTAATAATACAAAATGTTATACGTTATAACGTAATTCTACATAACATTTCACGTTATAACGTATCTTTCGTATAACGATGTACGTTATAACGAATTACCATATAGCGATGTACGTTATAACGTAATAATACATAACATTATACGTTATAACGTAATACTACTGAACGTTGTTCGTTATAACGTACTACTATATAACGATATACGTTATAACGTAATAATACATAATGTTATACATTTTAATGAAATACTACATAACGTTGTACGATGTAACGTAATACTACATAACGTTGTT
>NW_025216564.1:0-1365 GCF_014825855.1 Bombus pyrosoma | reverse complement strand
CATATAACGTTATACGTTTCATCGTAATACTATATAGCGTTATACGTTATAACGTAATGGTACATAACGTTATACGTAATATCGTAATACTACATATCGTTATACTTTATAACGTATTACCATATATCGGTATACGTTATAACGTAACACTACATAACGTTATACGTTATAACGTAATGCTATATAACGTTATACGTAATACCGTAATGCTACATAACGTTATACGTTACATCGTAATACTATATAACGTTATACGTTATAACGTAATGCTACATAACGTTATACGTTATAACGTAATGCTACGTAATGTTATACGTTATACCGTAATACTACATAACGTTATACATCATAACGTATTACCATATAACGTTATACGTTATAACGTAATGCTGCATAACGTTATACGTTACATCGTAATACTATATAACGTTATACGTTATAATGTAATGCTGCATAACGTTATACGTTATAACGTAATGCTACGTAACGTTATACGTTATACCGTAATACTACATAACGTTATACGTCATAACGTATTACCTTATAACGTTATACGTTTCATCGTAATACAACATAACGATATACGTTATAACGTAATGGTACATAACGTTATACGTTATATCGTAATACTACATATCGTTATACTTTATAACGTATTACGATATATCGGTATACGTTATAACGTATTGCTATATAAGGTTATACGTTATACCGTAATACTACATAACGTTATACGTCATAACGTATCACCATATATCGTTATACGTTATATCGTAATGCTACATAGCGTTACACGTTATTCCTTAATACTACATAATGATATATGTCATAAAGTACTACCATATACCGTTATACGTTATAAGGTAACACTACATAACGATATACGTTATAACGTAATGCTACTTAACGTTATACGTTATACCGTAATACTACATAACGTTATACGTCATAACGTATTACCATATAACGTTATACGTTTCATCGTAATACTACATAACGATATACGTTATAACGTAATGGTACATAACGTTATACGTTATATCGTAATACTACATATCGTTATACTTTATGACGTATTACCAAATATCGGTATACGTTATAACGTAACGCTGCATAACGTTATACGTTATAACGTAATGCTACATAACGTTATACGTAATATCGTTGTACTACATATCGTTATACTTTATAACGTATTACCACATATCGGTATACGTTATAACGTAACACTACATAACGTTATACGTTATAACGTAATGCTATATAACGTTATACGTTATAACGTAATGCTACGTAACGTTATACGTTATACCGTAATAGTACATAACGTTATACGTTATAACGTATTACCATACACCGTTATAC
>NW_025216563.1:0-1365 GCF_014825855.1 Bombus pyrosoma | reverse complement strand
GTAATACGTTATGACATATATCGTTATGTAGTATTACGGTATTGTGTAACGTTATGTAGCATTAGGATATAACGTATAACGTTATATAGCATTACGTTATAACGTATAACGCTATATGGTAATACGTTATGACGTATAACGTTACATAGCAATACGTTATAACGTATAACGTTATGTAGTGTTACGTTATAACGTATAAGGATATATGGTAATACGTTATAACGTATAACGTTATGTAGTATTACGATGTAACGTATATCGTTATGTAGTATTAAGATATAACGTGTAACGATATGCAGCATTACGATATAACGCACAACGTTATGTAGCATTACGATATAACGTATAACGTTATATGGTAATACGTTATGACGTATAGCGTTATGTAGTATTACGGTATAACGTGTAACGTTATGTAGCGTTACGTTATAACGTATAACGTTTTATGGTAATACGTTATGACGTATAGCGTTATGTAGTATTACGGTATAACGTGTAACGTTATGTAGCATTACGTTATAACGTATAACGATATATGGTAACACGTTATAACGTATAACGTTATGTAGTATTACGATGTAACGTATAACGGTATGTAGCATTATGTTATAACGTATAACGATATGTAGTGTTACGTTATAACGAATAACGGTATATGGTAATACGTTATAACGTATAACGATATGTAGTATTACGATGTAACGTATAACGTTTTGTAGCATTACGGTATAACGTATAACGTTATGTAGCATTACGATATAACATATGACGTAATATAGCATAACGTTATAACGTATTACGTGATGTATCATTACGATATAACGTATAATGTTATATGGTAATACCTTATGACGTAGAACGTTATGTAGTATTACCGTATAACGTATAACGTTATGTTGCATTACGATATAACGTATAACGTTATGTAGCATTACGATATAACGAATAACGTTATGTAACATTACTTTATAACGTATAACGTAATGTAGTATTACGTTATAAAGTATAACGATATGTAGTATTACGGTATAACGTATAACGTTATGTAGCATTACGATATAACATATAACGTTATATAGCATTACGATATAACGTATAACGTTATATGGTAATACGTTATGACGTATAACGTTATGTAGTATTACGGTATAACGTATAGCGTTATATAGTATTACGGTATAACGTATAACGTTATGTAGCATTAGGATATAACGTATAACGTTATATGGTAATACGTTATGACGTATAACGTTATGTAGTATTACGGTAAAACGTATAACGTTATGTAGCATTAGGATATAACGTATAACGTTATATAGCATTACGTTATAACGTATAACGCTATATGGTAATACGTTATGACGT
>NW_025216562.1:0-2704 GCF_014825855.1 Bombus pyrosoma | reverse complement strand
TACATAATATTACGTTATAACGTATAACGTTACGTAGCATCACGATATAACGTATAACGTTATGTAGTATTACGTTATAACGTATAACGTTATATAGTATTGCGTTATGACGTATGACGTTATGTAGCATTACTGTATAACGTATATCGTTATATCGTATAACGTTATGTAGTATTACGTAATAACGTAGAACGTTATGAATTATTGCGTTGTAACGTATATCGTTATATAGTATTACGTTATAGCGTATAAGGTTATGTAGCATTACGTTATATCGTACGACGTCATATAGTATTACGTCATAACGTATGACGTTATGTATAATTGAGTTGTAACGTATAACGCTATATAGCATTGCGTTTTGACGTATAACGTTATATAACATTACGTTATAAGGTATAATGTTATATAGCATTACGTTATAACGTATAACGTTATGTAGCATTACGTTATAACGTATAACGTTATGTAGCATTACGATATTACGTATAACGTTATATAGCATTACGTTATAACGTATAACGTTCTGTAATATTACGTTACAACGTATAACATTACATAGCATTACGTTATAACGTATAACGTTATGTAGTATTACGGTATAACGAATGACGTTATGTAGCATTACGATATAACGTATAACGTTATATAGCATTACGTTGTAACGTATAACGTTATGTAGTATTACGTCATAACGTATAACGTTATGTAGTATTACGTCATAAAGTGTAACGTTATGTAATATCACGTTATAACGTGTAACGTTATGTAGTATTACGGTATAACGTATGACGATATGTAGCATTACGATATAGCTTATAACGTTATATAACATTACGTTATAACGTATAACGTTATGTAGCATTACGTCATAACGTATAACGTTATGTATTATTGCGTTGTTGCGTATATCGTTATATAGTATAACGTTATAGCGTATAAGGTTATGTAGCATTACGTTATAACGTACAACGTTATACAGCATTACGTCAAAACGTATAACGTTATGTATTATTGTGTTGTAACGTATAACGCTATATTGCATTGCGTTATGACGCATATCGTTATATAGCATTGCTATATAACGTATAACGTTATGTAGTATTACGATATAACGTATAACGTTATGTAATACTACGTTATAACGTATAACGTTATGTAGCATTACCATATAACGTATAACGTTATACAGCATTACGTTATAACGTATAACTTTATATAGTATTAATATATAACGTATAACGTTATGTAGCATTACGATATAACGTATAACGTTGTACAGTATTACTTCGTAACGTATAACGTTATGTAGCATTACGATATAACGTATAACGTTATGTAGCATTACGTTATAACGTATAACGTTATGTAGCATTACCATATAATGAATAACGTTATACAGCATTACGTTATAACGTATAACGTTATATAGTGTTACGATATAACATATAACGTTATATAGCATTACGTTATAACGTACAACGTTATATAGTATTACGACATGACGTATAACGTTATGTAGCATTACGATATAACCTATAACGTTATATAGTATTAAGTTATAACGTATAACGTTATGTAATATTACGCAATATCGTGTAACGTTATGTAGTATTACGGTATAAAGTATAACGTTATGTAGCATTACGATATAACGTATAACGTTATATAGCATTACGTTATAAGGTATAACGTTACATAATATTACGTTATAACGCACAACGTTACGTAGCATCACGATATACCGTATAACGTTATGTAGTATTACGTTATAACGTATGACGTTATATAGTATTGCGTTATGACGTATAACGATATGTAGCATTACTATATAACGTATATCGTTATATCGTATAACGTTATGTAGTATTACGTTATAACGTATATCGTTATGTATTATTGCGTTGTAACGTATATCGTTATATAGTATTACGTTATAGCGTATAAGGTTATGCAGCATTACGTTATAACGTACAACGTTATATAGCATTACGTCATAACGTATAACGTTATGTATTATTGAGTTGTAACGTATAACGCTATATAGCATTGCGTTATGACGTATATCGTTATATAGCATTGCTATACAACGTATAACGTTATGTAATATTACGTTATAACGTGTATCGTTATGTAGTATTACGGTATAACGTATAACGTTATATAGCATTACGTTATAACGTATAACGTTATGTAGCATTACGTTGTAACGTATAACGTTATGTAGCATTACCATATTACGTATAACGTTATATAGCATTACTTTATAACCTATAGCGTTATATAGCATTACGTTATGACGTATAACGTTACATGGCATCACGATATAACGAATGACGTTATATAGTATTACGTTATAACGTATAGCGTTACGTGATATTACGTTATAACGTGTATCGTTATGTAGTATCACGGTATAACGTATAACGTTATGTAGCAATACGATATAACGTATAACGTTATGTCATATTTCGTTATAACGTATAAAGTTATACAGTATTACGTTATAACGTATAACGTTATATAGCACTACGTTATGACGTATAACGTTATATAGCATTGCGTTATGACGTATAACGTTATGTAGAATTACATTATAATGTATAAAGTTATGTAGCATGTCCATATAATGTATAACGTTATATAGCACTACGTTATGACGTATAAAGCTATGTAGCATTACCATATAACGTATAAAGTTATA
>NW_025216561.1:0-1366 GCF_014825855.1 Bombus pyrosoma | reverse complement strand
CCTAATACTACATTACGTTATACGTCATATCGTAATGCTACATAACGTCATACGTTATAACGTAATACGATATAACGTTATACGTCATATCGTATTGATATATGACGTTATACGTTATAACGTAATACTATGTAACGTTACATGTCATATCGTAACACCACATAGCGTTATACGTTATATCGTATTGCTATATGACGTTATACGTCATATCGTACTACTACATAACGTTATACGTCATATCGTAACACCACATAACGTTATACGTCATATCGTAATACCACATAACGTTATACGTTATAACGTAATACTGTATAACGTTATACGTCATTTCGCATTGATATATGACGTTATACGTTATAACGTAATACTATGTAACGTTACATGTCATATCGCAACACCACATAGCGTTATACGTTATATCGTATTGCTATATGACGTTATACGTCATATCGTAACACCACATAACGTTATACGTCATATCGTAACACCACATAATGTTATACGTCATATCGTAACACCACATATCGTTATACGATATATCGTATTGCTATATGACGTTATACGTTATATCGTAATACTACATTACGTTATACGTCATATCGTAATACCACATAACGTTATACGTAATAACGTAATACCACATAACGTTATACGTTATATCGTATTGCTATATGACGATATACGTTATATCCTAATACTACATTACATTATACGTTATATCGTATTGCTATACGACGTTATACGTTATATTCTAGTACTACATTACGTTATACGCCATATCGTAATACCACATAACGTTACACGTTATATCGTATTGCTATATGACGATATACGTTATATCCTAATACTACATTACATTATACGTTATATCGTATTGCTATATGACGTTATACGTTATACTCTAATACTACATTACGTTATACGTCATATCGTAATACCACATAACGTTACACGTTATATCGTATTGCTATACGACGATATACGTTATATCCTAATACTACATTACGTTATACGTCATATCGTAATACCACATAACGGTATACGTTATAACGTAATTCTATATAACCTTCTACGTCATATCGTAACACCACATAACGTTATACGTTATATCGTAGTACCACATAACGTTATACGTTATAACGTAACACTATGTAACGTTATACGTCTTATAGTAACACCACATAACGTTATATGTTATATCGTATTCCTATATGACGTTATACGTTATATCCTAATACTACATTACGTTATACGTCATATCGTAGCACCACATAACGTTATACGTTATATCGTATTGCTATATGACGATATACGTTATATCCTAATACTACATTACGTTATACGTCATATCGTAATACCACATAAC
>NW_025216560.1:0-1366 GCF_014825855.1 Bombus pyrosoma | reverse complement strand
TATGTTATAACGTAATACTACATAACGTTATACGTTGTATCGTAACACTATATAACGTTATACGTTATAACATATATCTACATAACGTGATACGTTATAACGTAATGCTACATAACGTTATATGTTATATCGTAATACTACATAACCCCATACGTTACAACATATTCGACATAACGTAATACGTTATAACGTAATGCTACATAACGTTATACGTTATAACACATATCTACATAACGTTATACGTTACAACGTAATGTAAAAGGACGTTATATGTTATATCGTAATACTGCATCACGCCATACGTTATAACATATTCGACATAACGTAATACGTTATAACGTAATGCTACATAACATTATACGTTATATCGTAATACTACATATCGTTATATGTTATAACGTAATACTATATAACGTTATACGTTGTATCGTAACACTATATAACGTTATACGTTATAACATATATCTACATAACGTTATACGTTATAACGTAATGTTAAATAACGTTATATGTTATATCGTAATACTACATTACGCCATACGTTATAACATATTCGACATAACGTAATACGTTATAACGTAATGCTACATAACGTTATACGTTATAACATATATCTACATAACGTTATACGTTACAACGTAATGTAAAAGAACGTTATATGTTATATCGTAATACTGCATCACGCCATACGTTATAACATATTCGACATAACGTAATACGTTATAACGTAATGCTACATAACATTATACGTTATATCGTAATACTACATATCGTTATATGTTATAACGTAATACTATATAACGTTATACGTTGTATCGTAAAACTATATAACGTTATACGTTATAACATATATCTACATAACGTTATACGTTATAACGTAATGCTACATAACGTTAAACGTTACATCCTAATACCATATAACGTTATACGATTTAACGTAATGCTACATAACGTTATTCGTTATAACGTAATACTACATATCGCTATATGTTATAACGTAATGCTACATAACGTTATACGTTACATCCTAATACCATATAACGTTATACGTTATAACGTAATACTATATAACGTTATACGTTATAACGTAATGCTACATAACGTTAAACGTTTTAACGTAATGCTACATAACGTTATACGTTATGACATATATCTACATAGCGTTATACGTTATAACGTAATGCTACATAACGTTATACGTTGTATCGTAACACTATATAACGTTATACGTTATAACATATATCTAAATAACGTTATACGTTATAACGTAATGCTACATAACGTTATACGTTATATCCTAATACCATATAACGTTATACGTTATAACGTAATGCTACATAACATTATACGTTATATCGTAATACTA
>NW_025216559.1:0-1366 GCF_014825855.1 Bombus pyrosoma | reverse complement strand
CGTTATAACGTAACGCTACATAACGTTATATGTTATATCGTAATACTACATAACGTTATACGTTATAACGTATTACCATATAACGATATATGTTATAACGTAATGCTACTTAACGTTATACGTTACAACGTAATACTACATCACGTTATACGTTATAACGTATTACCATATAACGATATATGTTATAACGTAACGCTACATAATGTTATATGTTATATCGCATTACTACATAACGTTATACGTTATAACGCAATGCTACATAACGTTATACGTTATAACGTAATAGTATATAACTTTATACGTTATAACGTAATTGAATATATTGTTATACGTAATAACGTAATGCTACATAACGTTATATGTTATATCGTAACAGTATATAACGTTTTACGTTATAACGTAATAGTATATAACATTATACGTTATAACGTAATGCTACATTACGAATTATGTTCTATCGTAACACTACATAACGTTAAACGTTGTAACGTATCACCATATAACGTTATACTTTATAACGCAATGCTACATAACGTTATACGTTATAACGTAATACTACATAACGTTATATCTTATATCGTAATACTACATATCGTTATACGTTATAACGTAATGCTACAGATCGTTATACGTTATAACGTATTACCATATAACGTTATACGTTATAACGTAACGCTACATAACGTAATATGTTATATCGTAATACTACATTACGTTATATGTTCTATCGTAACAGTATATAACGTTATACGTTATAACGTAATGCTACATTACGTTATATGTTCTATCGTAATACTACATAACGTTATACGTTATAACGTAATACTACATAACGTTATACGATATAACGTAATACTATATAACGTTATACGTAATAACGTAATGCTACATAACGTTATATCTTATAACGTAATACTACATAACCTTATACGTTATATCGTAACAGTATATAACGTTATACGTTATAACGTAATACTACATTACGTTATATGTTCTATGGTAACACTACATAACGTTATACGTTGTAACGTAATACTACATAACGTAATACGTTATAACGCACAACTACATTACGTTATACGTTATAACCTAATACTATATAACGTTATACGTTATAACGTAATTCCATATAACGTAAAATGTTATAACGTAATGCTACATAACGTTATACGTTATATCGTAATGCTACATAACGTTATACATTATAACGTAATAGTATATAACGTTATACGTTATAACGTAATACTATATAACGTTATACGTTATGACGGAATTCCATATAACGTTAAGCGTTATAACGTGATGCTACATAACGTTATTCGTTATATCGTATTACTACATAACGTTATACGTTATAACGTATCAC
>NW_025216558.1:0-1366 GCF_014825855.1 Bombus pyrosoma | reverse complement strand
TACATAACGTTATAAGTCATATGGTAATGCTACATAACGTTATACGTTATAACGTAATACTACATAACGTTATACGCTATAACGTAACACTATATAACGTTATACGACATAACGCAATGCTATATAACGTTAAACGATACAACGCAATAATACATAACGTTATACGTTATACCGTAATGCTACATAACGTTATACGTTACATCGTGATGCTACGTAACGTTGTACGCTATAACGTAATACTATATAACGTTATACTTTATACCGTAATGCTCTATAACGTTATACGTTATAACGTAATACTATATAACGTTATACTTTATACCGTAATGCTATATAACGTTATACGTTATAACGTAATGCTACATAACGTTATACGTTATAACGTAATGCTACGTAACGTTATACGTTATACCGTAATGCTACATAACGTTATTCGTTATAACGTAATACTACATAACGTTATACGTTATAACGTAATACTACATAACGTTATTCGTTATAACGTAATACTACATAACGTTATACGTTATAACGTAATACTATATAACGTTATACGTTATAACGTAACTCTATATAACCTTATACGTTCTAACGCAATGCTATATAACGTTATACGTTATGACGTAATTCTACATAACGTTATACGTTATATTATAATGCTACAAAACGTTATACGTTATAACGTAATACTACATAAGGTTATACGTTATATCGTAATGCTCCATAACGTTATACGTTATAACGTAGTACTACATAACGTTATACGTTATAACGTAATACTGCATAACGTTATAAGTTATATCATAGTGCTACATAGCGTTATACGTCATAACGCAATGCTATATAACGTGATACGTTATACCGTCATGCTACATAACGTTATTCGTTATAACGTAATACTACGTAACGTTATACGTTATAACGTAATACTACATATCGTTATACGTTATAAAGTAATGCGATATAACGTTACACGTCTTAACGCAATGCTATATAACGTTATACATTATAACGTAATGCCACATAACGTTATACATTATAACGTAATGCCACACAACGTTATACGTTATATTGTAATGCTACATAAAGTTATACGTTATACCGCAATGCTGCATAACGTTATACGTTATATTGTAATGCTACATAACATTATACGTTATACCGTACTGCTGTATAACGTTATACGTTATAACGTAATACTACATAACGTTATACGTTATAACGTAATGCTACATAACGTTATAAGTCATATGGTAATGCTACATAACGTTATACGTTATAACGTAATACTACATAACGTTATACGCTATAACGTAACACTATATAACGTTATACGACATAACGCAATGCTATATAACGTTAAACG
>NW_025216557.1:0-1366 GCF_014825855.1 Bombus pyrosoma | reverse complement strand
AATGCTTGGGCTTTCCGCTGAACCTTAGGGTTATCTGGTGCACGGGGGTACGTCACGTAGGTTTGTTAGTTCCTTCGAGAGATCGCGATTTCGCTAGTTCCGGGCGCGCCGCGATGTTTCTTTTATCGTCTGATTGTTGGGGCTCCTTTTCCATAGTAGCCTCATTTTTTTTCTTTCGTTCCAAGTTAGACAAATGTGTCTTTGATACGGAATGCTGCCGATAGGGTTGCGAATTATTGTACGATGTTTGTACTGATCGATGTAATCGTTGTGTGTGAGATACATTTTGCGTTGTGTGGGAGATAGATATTGCGTTGTGTAAGCTTTGTTTTACGTTTGTAAAGACTCGTGTAACTGCTGCGTACGAGATAGATGTTTCCCGGTTAGGCTACGAAATAACTATCTCTTTACGCAGGCCCATGATCAAATAGAGTCAGAACTCGACATTCTTGCCAATAGGTTGAATGTCGAGATCGATGTGTAATGTTAAATAATTCATGGGCGGGTCTCGTGCGTAGTCACCTCCTCGTGGTGAGACCCGGTAATTGGTATCGTTTTCCAAAAGTTAATCAGTTGATTAATTTTTGGAAAATGATACCAAGCTAAGAACTACGCACCAGTCCAGTTTGGGTCACCAAAAGCCGCCAAAAGAATTTTGGATGATCTAAACTGGACTAATACCCCCCTGCGGGGGCACCGTGGGACATCGCGGGACACCGATGGACACCGCGGGACACCGTGGGATGCGTGCGTCTTAGCCTTAATTAATCGTAAGATAGATACCTATGTTATGTGCATTGTAAGCTCATTCTGTACAAAGATACTTATCTATCTTGGAACGAAAAATAGAAATCTCGTCTTCCTTGATCCTCCCGCTTATCACATTGGAAGAATTATTCCCGCGATTTATCTGCTCACGGTCGCTCAGTTCTTTCAAACTGTAGCGTGACGTACTCGCTCGCGCGTATTCCGGGTACGTGCGGGTCAACGTGCACTGGACAACTCTTTGGATTCGTAAGTCGCCCCAAGGACACCTCTGTCTTGGTGACTACTCGAAAACTGCTCCTCGGTTGTCGCGAATCGCGGAAGTTGTCATCGCGCTGGTGATACCTGAGTCGTAGATCTGCAATCCTGTCCGATTGGTACTTCGGTACTTGGGCAGGGGCGTGCATTTAACGTCCTCCGTAATCCTGTTCAAGTGGCAAACCCGCGGGGGTGGACCCCACTGTTCAGTTGGGGCCTTGCCTTTGTAATCCTGATCAGCGGTCCCTCCCCGGGCCGTCACTTGTTCAGTTGGAGTGTGTTAAATTGCAGGCCCATTTGCTAGATCGCTGGTATCATCGGTTGGTGCCATCGACCGTGATAC
>NW_025216556.1:0-1367 GCF_014825855.1 Bombus pyrosoma | reverse complement strand
ATAACGTTATACGTTTTATCGTATTATCATATAACGTTATACGTTATATCGTAATACTACATATCCTTATACGATATAACGTAATAGTACCTAATGTTATGCGTTATATCGTAATACTATATAACGTTATTCGTTATAAGGTAATACTACATAGCGTTATACGTTATATCGTAATACCATAAAACGATATACGTTATATTGTAATACCATATAACGTTATACGTTATATCGCAATACCATATAACGATATACGTTATATTGTAATACCATATAACGTTATACGTTATATCGTAATACCATATAACGTTATTGAATACAACGTAATACCACATATCGTTATACGTTATATCGTAATACCATATAACGTTATACGTTATATCATAGAACTATATATCGTTATAGTATATATCATAATACTATATAACGTTATACTATGTATCATAAAACTATATAACGTTATACGTTATATCATAATACTATATAACGTTATACGTTATAACGTTATACTATATATCATAATACTATATAACGTTATACGTTATATCGTAATACCATATGACGTTATACGCAATATCATAATACTATATATCGTTATACTATATATCATAATACCATATAACGTTATGCGATATAACGTAATAGTACCTAATGTTATACGTTATATCGTAATACTACATATCCTTATACGTTATATCGTAATACTACATAACGTTATATGTTATATCGTAATGCTACATAACGTTATACGTTATAACGTAATACTACATAACGTTATATGCTATAACGTAGTGCTACATAACGTTATACGTTATAACGTACTACTACATATCTTTATGCTGTATAACGTAATACTGCATAACGTTATACGCTATAACGTAATAGTACATAATGTTATACGTTATATCATAATACAATATAACGTTATACTATGTATCATAAAACTATATAACGTTATAAGTTATATCATAATACTATATAACGTTATACGTTATAACGTTATACTATATATCATAATACTATATAACGTTATACGTTATATCGTAATACCATATGACGTTATACGCAATATCATAATACTATATATCGTTATACTATATATCATAATACCATATAACGTTATACGATATAACGTAATAGTACCTAATGTTATACGTTATATCGTAATACTACATATCCTTATACGTTATATCGTAATACTACATAAAGTTATATGTTATATCGTAATGCTACATAACGTTATACGTTATAACGTAATACTACATAACGTTATATGCTATAACGTAGTGCTACATAACGTTATACGTTATAACGTACTACTACATATCTTTATGCTGTATAACGTAATACTACATAACGTTATACGTTAT
>NW_025216555.1:0-1367 GCF_014825855.1 Bombus pyrosoma | reverse complement strand
CGTATAACGTTGCATAGTATTACGTTATGAGGTATAACGTTGTATAGTACTACGTTATGACGTATAACGATGTGTAGTATGATGATATAACGTATACCGTTATATAGTAATACGTTATGACGTATAACGTTGTATAGTATTACGTTATGACGTATAACATTGGGCAGTATTATGATATAACGTATAACGTTATATGCTATTACGATATAGCGTATAACGTTGTACGGTATTACGATATAACATATAACGTTATATGGTACTACGTTATGACGTATGACGTTGTATAGCATTACGATATAGCGTATAACGTTATATGGTATTACGATATAACGTATAACGTTATATAGTATTACGTTACGACTTATAACGTTATATGTACTACGTTATGACGTATAACGTTCTGTAGTATGATGATATAACGTGTAACGTTACATAGCACTACGTTATGGCGTATAACGTTGTACAGTATTACGTTGTAACGTACATCGGTATATAGTATTACGTTATAACGTATAACGGCATATAGTACTACGTTATGAAGTAAAACGGTGTGTAGTATTATGATATAACGTATAACGTTATATGCTATTACGATATTGCGTATAATGTTGTACGGTATTACGATATAACATATAACGTTACATAGTTCTACGTTATGACGTATAACGTTGTATAATATTACTTTGTAACGAATAACGATATATAGTATTACGTTATAACGTATAACGACATACAGTACTACGTTATGACGTAAAACGATATGTAGTATTATGATATAACGTATAACGTTACATGGTACGACGTTACAACGTATAACCTTATACAGTATTACGATATAACGTATAACGTTATATAGTAATACGTTATGACTTATAACGTTATATATACTACGTTATGACGTATAACGTTCTGTAGTATGATGATATAAGGTATAACGTTATATGCTATTACGATATAGCGTATAACGTTATACGGTATTACGATATAAAATATAACATTATATAGTACTACGTTATGACGTATAACGTTGTATAGCATTTCGATATAGCGTATAACGTTATATGGTATTACGATATAACGTATAACGTTATATAACATTACGTTATGACATATAACGTTCTGTAGTATGATGATATAACGCATGACGTTATATAGTAATACGTTAAGACGTATAACATTGGGCAGTATTATGATATAACGTATAACGTTATATGCTATTACGATATAGCGTATAACGTTGTACGGTATTACGATATAACATATAACGTTGTATAGTACTACGTTATGACGTAAGACGTTGTATAGTATTACGTTGTGACGTACAACGTTGTGCAGTATTATGATATAACGTATAACGTTATATAGTA
>NW_025216554.1:0-1367 GCF_014825855.1 Bombus pyrosoma | reverse complement strand
ACACAGCGTTATACGTTATATCGTTAAGCTACATAACGTTATACGTTATATCGTAATGCTACATAAAGTTACACGCTCTAACGTAATTCTACATAACGTTATACGTTATAACGTAATGCTACATAACGTTATACGTTATAACCTAATGCTACATAACGTTATACGTTATAACGTAATGCTACATAACGTTATAGGTTATAACGTAATGCTACATAACGTTATAGGTTATATCGTAACGCTACAGAGCCTTATACGTTATAAGGTAATGATACATAACGTTATACGTTATAACGTAATACTACATAACGTTATACGTTATATCGCAATACTACATAACGTTATGCGATATATCGTAATACTACATAACGTTAAACGATATATCGTAATACTAGATAACGTTATACGTTATATCGTAATGCTACCGAACGTTATACGTAATATCGTAATACTACATAACATTATACGTTATAACGTATAACCATGTAACGTTATACGATATAACGTAATACTACATAACGTTATACGTTATATCATAATGCTACATAACGTTATACGTTATATCGTAAAGCTACATAACGTTATACGTTATATCGCAATGCTACTTAGCGTAATACGCCTTAACGTAATTCTACATAACGTTATACGTTATAACGTAATGCTACATAACGTTATACGTTATAACGTAATGCTACATAACGTTATACGTTATAACGTAATACTACATAACGTTATACGTTATATCGTAACGCTACAGAACCTTATACGGTATAAGGTAATGATACATAACGTTATAAGTTATATCGTAAAGCTACATAACGTTATACGTTATATAGTAATGCTACATAACGTTATACGTTATATCGTAAAGCTACATAACGTTATACGTTATATCGTAACGCTACAGAACCTTATACGATATAAGGTAATGATACATAACGTTATACGTTATAACGTAATACTACATAACGTTATACGTTATATCGCAATACTACATAACGTTATACGTTATAGCGTAATACTACATAACGTTATACGTTATAACGTAATGCTACACAACGTTATACGTTACAACGTAATGCTACATAACGTTATACGTTATATCGTAACGATACAGAACCTTATACGGTATAAGGTAATGTTGCATAACGTTATAAGTTATATCGTAAAGCTACATAACGTTATACGTTATAACATAATGCTACACAACGTTATACGTTACAACGTAATGCTACATAACGTTATACGTTATATCGTAACGCTACAGAACCTTATACGATATAAGGTAATGATACATAACGTTATACGTTATAACGTAATACTACATAACGTTATACGTTATATCGCAATACTACATAACGTTATACGTT
>NW_025216553.1:0-1368 GCF_014825855.1 Bombus pyrosoma | reverse complement strand
CCTTGACCAGAGTTGACGTCGGGCAAACAGGATGTCGTTCCACGTATTTCGCAGCAAGTCGGGAGTGTCAATTGCGGCAAGTTATCAACATATCGCCAATAGCAGCGGAGATACTTTCAGATGAATATTGAAGACCGAATGTGCAATACTGCAAATACGCAGGATTTGGAAGTGGTCAGATTTGACACAGTGCAAACCGAATGTCGTATCACGTGTTTAGCGGCACATATGGAGTATAACACGCACCGAATGATCGACATATCACCAATAGCAGCAGAAATACGTCCAGATGAATGTTTATGCTTGAATATGCAAAACTGAAACTACGCTGGTCTTCACCTAGACTAGAGTTGACATAGCGCAAACCGCATGCCGTTCCACGTATTTCGCAGCTTATATGGAATATAACGCGCACAGGGTTGAAGACATATCTCGAATAGCAGCGACGATACGATGTATTGAATATTCAAGCCTGAATATGCAAAGCTGCAAATGCGCTGGATTTTGCACTGCCCAGATTTGCCGTAGCGCAAACTGGATGTCGCGCTGTGTATTTGACAGGATATGTGAAGTATAACGCGCATTGTATTGTCGCCACATCACCAATATCAGCGGGGATACGTTCAGATGAATGTTCATGTTTGAATTTGCAAAACTGAAACTACGCTGGTCTTCACCTAGACCAGAGTTGACATAGCGGAAACCGGATGTCGTTCCACGTATTTCGCACCATCTGGGGAATATAAATCGCATGGAATTGGCAACATATCACCAGTAGCAGGGGAGATACGTTGAATGGATTATGCAAGCCTGAATATGCAAAGCTGCAACTGCGCTGGATATCGCACTGCCCAGATTTGCCGTAGCGCAAGCCGAATGACGTGCTGTGTATTTGACAGCATATGGGGTGTATAACGCGCGTAGAATTATAGACATATCTCGAATCGCAACAAATACACAATCAATAGAATATTGAAGGATGAATAGGCAAAAGTGCATCTACGCAGAATTTTGCCGAGCCTAGAGTTGACATAGCGCAAACCAGATTCCGTGCTCTATATTTGGAAGCATATCAACTGAATAACGCGCATCGAACTATCGAGATATCACCAACAGCAGCGGAGATAAGTACAGATGAATATTCAGGCTTGAATATGTAGAACTGGAAATGCGCAGGTCCTAACCTAGACCAGAGTTGACATAGAGCTAACCAGATGTCGTGCTCTGTGTTTGGCAGCACTTGTGAAGTATCACGCGCATCGAAATACCGACATATCACCAATAGCAGCTGGGGAATTTCCTATTGAATATTGAAGCCCGAATATGCAAACCTACAACTTCGCATGATTGGGCAATACCTCGACATGA
>NW_025216552.1:0-1368 GCF_014825855.1 Bombus pyrosoma | reverse complement strand
AACGTAATACTACATATTGTTATACGTCATATCGTTATACCAAACAACGTTATACGTTAGATCGTAATACTATATAACGTTATACCTTATTTCGTAATACCACATAACGTTATAGGTTATAACGTAATACGACATAACGCTATACGTTAGATCGTAATACCACATAACGTTATACGTTATATCGTATTGCTATATGACGGTATACGTTATATCCTAATACTACATTACGATATACGTCATATCGCAGTACGACATAACTTTATACGTTATAGCGTAGTACCACATAAAGTTATACGTCATATCGCAGTACTACATAACGTTATACATTATATCGTAATACCACATAACGTTATAAGTCCTATCGTAATACCACATAACGTTATAAGTCCTATCGTAATACCACATAACGTTATACGTTATATCGTATTGCTATATGGCGATAAACGTTTTATCCTAATACTACATTACGTTATACCTTATATCGTAGTACTACATATTGTTATACGTCATATCGTAATACCACATAACGTTATACGTTAGATCGAAACACCACATAACGTTATACGTCATATCGTAACACCTCATAACGTTATACGCTATATCGTATTGTTATATGACGATATACGTTTTATCCTCATACTACATTACGTTATACCTTATATCGTAATACTACATATTGTTATACGTTATATCGTAATACCACATAACGTTATACGTTAGATCGTAATACCACATAACGTTATACGTCATATCGTAACACCTCATAACGTTATACGTTAGATCGTAATACCACATATCGTTATACGTCATATCGTAACACCTCATAACGTTATACGTTATATCGTATTGCTATATGACGATATACGTTATATCCTAATACAACATTACGTTATACCTTATAACGTAATACTATATAATGTTATACGTCATATCGTAATACAAAACATCGTTATACGTTATATCGTAATACTATATAACGTTATACCTTATATCGTAATACCACATAACGTTATACGTTATATCGTATTGCTATATGGCGATAAACGTTTTATCCTAATACTACATTACGTTATACCTTATATCGTAGTACTACATATTGTTATACGTCATATCGTAACACCTCATAACGTTATACGTTAGATCGTAATACCACATAACGTTATACGTCTTATCGTAACACCTCATAACGTTATACGTTATATCGTATTGCTATATGGCGATATACGTTTTATCCTAATACTACATTACGTTATACCTTATATCGCAATACTACATATTGTTATACGTCATATCGTAATACCACATAACGTTATACGTTAGATCGTAATACCACATAACGTTATACGTTATATCGTATTGCTATATGAC
>NW_025216551.1:0-2711 GCF_014825855.1 Bombus pyrosoma | reverse complement strand
TAACGTTATACGTCATAACGTAGTACTATATAACGTTATACGTCATAACGTAGTACTGTATAACGTTATACGGTATAACGTAGTACTGCACAACGTTATATGTTATATCGCATACCATATAACGCCATACGCTATAACCTAATACTATGTAACGTTATACGTCATAACGTAGTACTATATAACGTTATATGTTATGTCGTAATACTATATAACGTGATAGGTTATATCGTAATTCCATGTAAAGTTACACGTTATGACATAATCCAATATAACGTTATACGTTATAGCGTAATACCATATAACGTTATGCGTTATAGCGTAATAATATATAACGTTATAAGCTATAACGTAATACCATATAACGTTATACGATATAACGTAATACCATACAACGTTATACGTTATATCATAATACTACACAACGTGATACGTCATATCGTAGTTCTATATAACGTTATATGTTATATCGTAATATTATATAACGTTATACGTTATATCGTAATTCCATGTAAAGTTATACGTTATAACATAGTACAATATAACGTTATACGTTATAACGTAATACCATATAACGTTATACGTTACGTCATAATACTATATAACCGTATACGTCATAACGTAGTACTATACAACGTTATATGTTATAACAAAATACCATATAACGTTATATGTTATATCGTAATACCATGTAACGTTATACGTCATAACGTAGTACTATATAACGTTATACGTCATAACGTAGTACTATACAACGTTATATGTTATATCGTAGTACCGTATAACATTATATGCTGTATCGTAGTAACATATAATGCTATACGTTATATCATCATACTACAGAACGTTATACGTCATAACGTAGTATATATAACGTTATAAACCATAACGTATTACTATATAACGTTATACGTTATATCGTAATACTGTATAAGGTTATACGTTATAACGTCATACCATGTAACGTTATACGTTATATCAAAATACTACACATCGTTTTACGTCATAATGTAGTACCTTATAACGTTATAAGTTATATCATCATACTACAGAACGTTATACGTCATAACGTAGTATATATAACGTAATAAGTCATTACGTATTACTATTTGACGTTATACGTTATGTCGTAATACTGTATAAGGTTATACGTTATAACGTAATACAATGTAACGTTATACGTTATTTCAGAATACTACACATCGTTATACGTCATAACGTAATACTATTCAACGTTATACGTCATAACGTAGTACTATACAACGTTATATGTTATATCGTAACACCGTATAACGTTATACGCTATATCGTAGTAACATAAAACGTTATATGTTATATCGTAATACCATATAACGTTATACGTCATAACGTAGTACTATATAACGTTATACGTCATAACGTAGTACTATATAACGTCATACGTTATATCATCATACTACAGAACGTCATACGTCATAACGTAGTACCATATAACGTTATATGTTATATCGTAATACCGTATAATGTTATACGCTATATCGTAGTAACATACAACGTTAGATGTTATATCGTAATAGCATATAACGTTATACGTTATATCATAATACTACACATCGTTATACGTCATAACGTAATACTATTCAACGTTATACGTCATAACGTAGTACTATACAACGTTATATGTTATATCGTAATACCATATAACGTTATACGCTATAACGTAATACTATACAACGTTATACGTTATAACGTAGTACTATATAACGTTATATGTTATATCGTAATACCGAATAACGTTATACGCTATATCGTAATAGCATATAACGTTATACGTTATATCATAATACTACACAACGTTATGCGTCATAACGTAATACTATACAACGTTATACGCCATAACGTAGTACTATACTACGTTATATGTTATATCGTAATACCGTATAACATTATATGCTGTATCGTAGTAACATATAACGTTATACGTTATATCATCATACTACAGAACGTTATACGTCATAACGTAGTATATATAACGTTATAAGTCATAACGTATTACTATATAACGTTATACGTTATATCGTAATACTGTATAAGGTTATACGTTATATCGTCATACCATGTAACGTTATACGTTATATCAAAATACTACACATCGTTTTACGTCATAATGTAGTACTATATAACGTTATAAGTTATATCATCATACTACAGGACGTTATACGTCATAACGTAGTATATATAACGTTATAAGTCATTACGTATTACTATTTGACGTTATACGTTATATCGTAATACTGTATAAGGTTATACGTTATAACGTAATACAATGTAACGTTATACGTTATTTCAGAATACTACACATCGTTATATGTCATAACGTAATACTATATAACGTTATAAGTCATAACGTAATACCATATAACGTTATACGTCGTAACGTAGTACTATATAACGTTATATGTCATATCGCAATAACATATAACGTTATACGCTATATCGTAATACCATACAACATTAAACGCTATAACGTAATACCATACAACGATACACGTTATATCAAAATACTACACAACGTATTACGTCATAACGTGGTACTGTATGTCGTTATACGTTATAACGTAATACTATATATCGTTATACGTTACAACGTAATACTATATAACTATATACGTCATAACGTAATACTATTCAACGTTATACGTCATAACGTAGTACTATACAACGTTATATGTTAT
>NW_025216550.1:0-1368 GCF_014825855.1 Bombus pyrosoma | reverse complement strand
GTATAACGTTATATAGTATTACGATGTGACGTATAACGTTATGTAGTAATACGCTATAACGTATAACGTTATGTAGTATTACGTTATAACGTATAACGTTATGTAGTAATACGCTATAACGTATAACGTTATGTAGTATTACGTTATAACGTATAACGTTATGTAGTAATACGTTATAACGTATAACGTTATGTGGTATCACGTTATAAGGTATAACGTTATATGGTATTACGATATAACATATAACGTTATGTACTATTATGTTATAACGTAAAACGTTATATGGTATAACGTTGTATAGTACTACGACATGACGTATAACGTTGCATAGTATTATGATTTAACGTATAACGTTATATAGTACTACGATATAACGTATATCGTTATGTAGTATTACGTTATAACGTATAACGTTAAGTAGTATTACGTTATAACGTATAACGTTATGTAGTAATACGCTATAACGTATAACGTTATGTGGTATTACGTTATAACGTATAACGTTATATGGTATTACGTTATCTCGTATAACGTTATGTAGTATTATGATATATCGTATAACGTTATGTGGTATTACGTTATGGAGTATAACGTTATATAGTATTACGTAACAGTGTATAACGTTATATACTATTACGGTATAACATATAACGTTATGTAGTATTACGTTATAACGTATAACGTTATGTAGTATTACGTTATAACGTGTAAGGTCATATAGTACTACGACATGACGTATAACGTTGTATAGTATTATGATTTAACGTATAACGATATATAGTATTACGATATAACGTACAACGATGTATAGTATTATGATTTAACGTATAACGTTATATAGTATTACGATATGACGTATAACACTATGTAGTATTACGTTATAAAGTATAACGTTATGTAGTAATACTGTATAACGAATAACGCTATGTAGTATTACGTTATAAAGTATAACGTTATGTAGTAATACGCTATAACGTATAACGGTATGTGGTATTACGTTATAACGTATAACGTTATATGGTACTACGATATAACATATAACGTTATGTAGTGTTACGTTATAACGTATAACGTTATTTGGTATTACGATATAACATATAACGTTATGTAGTATTACGTTATAACGTATAACGTTATGTGGTACTACGATAAAACGTATAACGATATGAAGCATTATGATATAAAGTATAACGATATGTACTAATACGTTACAACGTATAACGTTATATAGGATTACGATATAACGTATAGCGCTATGTAGCATTACGTTATAGCGTATAACGTTATGTAGTATTACGTTATAACGTATAACGTTATGTAGCATTACGTTAGAGCGTATAAAGTTATGTAGCATTACGATATAAAGTA
>NW_025216549.1:0-1368 GCF_014825855.1 Bombus pyrosoma | reverse complement strand
TTCATTACGTTATACGTCATATGGTAATACCACATAACGTCATACGTCATATCGTAACACCACATAACGTTATACGTCATATCGTAGTACCACATAACGTTATACGTTATATCGTATCGCTATATGACGTTATACGTTATATGGTAATACCACATAACGTTATACGTTATATCGTAATACTATATAACGGTATACGTCATATCGTAACACCACATATGATTATACGTTATATCGTAATACCACATATCGTTATACATTATAACGTAATACTATATAACGGTATACGTCATATCGTAACACCCCATAACGTTATACGTTATATAGTATTGCTATATGACGTTATACGTTATATGGTAATAGCACATAACGTTTTACGTTACATCGTAGTACTATATAACGGTATACGTAATATCGTAACACCCCATAACGTTATACGTCATATGGTAATACCACATAACGTTATACGTTATAACGAAATACTATATAACGTTATACGTCATATCGTTACACCACATAACGTTATACGTTATAACGTAATAATATATAACGTTATACGTCATATCGTAATACCACATAACGTTATACGTTATAACGTAACACTGTATAACGTTATACGTCATATCGTAACACCACATAACGTTATACGTTATATCGTAATAGCACATATCGTTATAAATTATAACGTATTACTATATAACGTTATACGTCATATCCTAATACTACATTACGTTATACGTCATATCGTAATACCACATAACGTTATACGTTATAACGTAATACTACATAACGTTATACGTCATATCGTAACACCACAGAACGTTATAAGTTATAACGTAATGCCACATATCGTTATACATTATAACGTAATACTTTATAACGTTATACGTCATATCGTAACACCACATAACGTTATACGTTATATCGTAATACCACATAACGTTATACGTTATAACGTAATACTATATAACGTTATACGTCATATCGTATCACCACATATGATTATACGTTATATCGTAATACCACATATCGTTATACATTATAACGTAATGCTATATAACGTTATACGTTATATCGTATCACCACATAACCTTATACGTTATATCGTACTGCTATATGACGTTATAGGTTATATCCTAATACTACATTACGTTATACGTCATATCGTAATGCCACATAACGTTATACGATATATCGTATTGCTATATGACGTTATACGTTATATGGTAATACCACATAACGTTATACGTTATATCGTAATACCATATATCGTTATACATTATAACGTAATGCTATATAACGTTATACGTTATATCGTATCACCGCATAACCGTATACGTTATATCGTATTGCTATATGACGTTATACGTT
>NW_025216548.1:0-1368 GCF_014825855.1 Bombus pyrosoma | reverse complement strand
ACATATGTCTACATAACGTTATACGTTATAACGTAATGCTACATATTGTTATACGCTATAACGTAATACTACATGACCTTATACGTTATATCGCAATATGACAAAACGTTATACGTTATAACGTAATAGTACATAGCGTTATACGCTATAACGTAATACTACATGACGTTATGCGTTATATCGTAATATGACATAACGTCATACGTTATAACGTAATGCTACATAACGTTATACGTTATATCGTAATACTGCATATCGTTATATGTTATAAAGTAATACTACATAACGTTATGCGTTGTATCGTAACACTATATAACGTTATACGTTATAACATGTATCTACATAACGTTATAAGTTATAACGTAGTACTATATATCGTTATACGTTATAACATATATCTATATAACGTTATACGTTATATCGTAATACTACATATCGCTATATGTTATAACGTAATACTACATAACGTTATACGTTATATCGTAAGGGTACATATCGTTATATGTTATAACGTAATACTAATTAACGTTATACGTTGTATCGTGACACTATATAACGTTATACAATGTAACATATATCTACATAACGTTGTACGTTATAACGTAGTGCTACATACCGTTATACGTTATAACGTAATACTATATTACGTTATACGTTATAACGTAATGCTACATAACGTTATACGTTATAACATGTATCTACATAACGTTATACGTTATAACATGTATCTACATAACGTTATACGTTATAACATGTATCTACATAACGTTATACGTTACAACGTAATGTTAAATAACGTTATATGTTATATCGTAATACTACATATCGCTATATGTTATAACGTAATGCTACATAACGTTATACGTTATAACGTAATGCTACAAAACGTTATACGTTATAACATATATCTACATAGCGTTATACGTTATAACGTAATGCTACATAACGTTATACGTTATATCGTAATACTACATATCGCTATATGTTATAACGTAATGCTACATAACGTTATTCGTTATAACGTAATGCTACATAACGTTATACGTTATAACATATATCTACATATCGTTATACATTATACCGTAATGCTACATAACGTTATAGGTTACATCCTAATACCATATAACGTTATACGTTATAACGTAATACTATATAACGTTACACGTTATAACGTAATGCTACATAACGTTATACGCTATAACGTAATACTACATATCGCTATATGTTATAACGTAATGCTACAAAACGTTATACGTTACATCCTAATACCATATAACGTTATACGTTATAACGTAATACTATATAACGTTATACGTTATAACGTAATGCTACATAACGTTATACGTTATAACGTAATGCTACATAACG
>NW_025216547.1:0-1369 GCF_014825855.1 Bombus pyrosoma | reverse complement strand
ATAACGTTATACGCTATAACGTAATACTATATAACGTTATACGTTATAACGTAATGCTACATAACGTTATACGTTATAACGTAATGCTACATAACGTTATACGCTATAACGTAATACTACATGACCTTATACGTTATATCGCAATATTGCAAAACGTTATACGTTATAACGTAATAGTACATAACGTTATACGTTATAATGTAATGCTACATGACGTTATACGTTATATCGTAATATGACATAACGTTATACGTTATATCGTAATACTGCATAACGCCATACGTTATAACATATTCGACATAACGTAATACGTTATAACGTAATGCTACATAACGTTATACGTTATAACATATATCTACATAGCGTTATACGTTATAACGTAATGCTGCATAACATTATACGTTATATCGTAATACTACATATCGTTATATGTTATAACGTAATACTACATAACGTTATACGTTGTATCGTAGCACTATATAACGTTATACGATATAATATATATCTACATAACGTTATACGTTATAACGTAAAGCTGCATATCGTTATACGTTATATTGTAATATGACAAAACGTTATACGTTATTACGTAATACTACATAACGTTATACGTTATAACGTAATACTACATAACGTTATACGTTATAATGCAATGCTGCATAACGTTATACGTTATAGCGTACATCTACGTAGCGTTATACGTTATAACGTAAAGCTACATAACGCTATACGTTATATCGTAATACTACATATCGCTATATGTTATAACGTAATGCTACATAACGTTATACGTTATAACGTAATGCTACATAACGTTATACGTTATAACATATATCTACATAGCGTTATACGTTATAACGTAATGCTACATAACGTTATACGTTACATCCTAATACCATATAACGTTATACGTTATAACGTAATACTATATAGCGTTATTCGTTATAACGTAATGCTACATAACGTTATACGTTATATCGAAATCCTGCATATCGCTATCTGTTATAACGTAATGCTACATAACGTTATACGTTATAACATACATCTACGTAGCGTTATACGTTATAACGTAAAGCTACATAACGTTATACGTTATATCGTAATACTACATATCGCTATATGTTATAACGTAATGCCACATAACGTTATACGTTACATCCTAATACCATGTAACGTTATACGTTATAACGTATTGCTATATAACGTTATACGTTATAACATATGTCTACATAACGTTATACGTTATAACGTAATGCTACATAACGTTATACGCTATAGCGTAATACTACATGACTTTATAAGTTATATTGCAATATGACAAAACGTTATACGTTATAACGTAATAGTACATAACGTTGTACGTTATAAC
>NW_025216546.1:0-1369 GCF_014825855.1 Bombus pyrosoma | reverse complement strand
GTTATACGTTATAACGTATTACCATATAACGTTATACGTTATAACGTAAAGCTACATAACGTTATACGTTATAACGTAATGCTACATAACGTTATACTACATAACGTTATACGTTATAACGCAATGCTACATAACGTTATACGTTATAACGTAATGCTACATAACGTTATACGTTATAACGTAATACTACATAACGTTAAACGATATATCGTAATACTACATAACGTTATACATTATATCGTAAAGCTACATAACGTTATACGGTATAACGTAATGCTACATAACGTTATACGTTATAACGTAATACTACATGACGTTATACATTATGACGTAGTGCTACATAACGTTGTACGTTATATCGTAAAGCTGCATAACGTTATACGTTATAACGTAAAGCAACATAACGATATACGGTATAACGTAATGCTACATAACGTTATACGTTATATCGTAATACTACATAACGTTATACGTTATAACGTTTTACCATATAACGTTATACGTTACAACGAAATACTACATAGCGTTATACGTTATAACGTTATACTACATAAGGTTATACGATATATCGCAATACTACATAACGTTATACGTTATAACGTAATACTACATGACGTTATACATTATGACGTAATGCTACATAACGTTATACGTTATATCGTAAAGCTACATAACGTTATACGTTATATCGCAATACCACATAACGTTATGCGATATATCGTAATACTACATAACGTTAAACGATATATCGTAATACTACATAACGTTATACATTATATCGTAAATCTACATAACGTTATACGGTATAACGTAATGCTACATAACGTTATACGTTATAACGTATTACCATATAACGATATACGTTATAGCGTAAAGCTACATAACGATATACGTTATAACGTAATGCTACTTAACGTTATACGTTATAACGTAATACTAGATGACGTTATACATTATGACGTAATGCTACATAACGTTATACGTTATATCGTAGAGCTGCATAACGATATACGGTATAACGTTTTACCATATAACGTTATACGATATAACGTAATAATACATAACGTTATACGTTATATCGTAATGCTACATAACGTTATACGCTCTAACGTAATTCTACATAATGTTATACGTTATAACGTAATGCTACATAACGTTATACGTTATAAACTAATGCTACATAACCTTATACGTTAGAACGCAATGCTACGTAACGTTATACGTTATTATGTAATACTACATAACGTTATACATTATAACGTAATGCTACATAACGTTACACGTTATATCGTAAAGCTACATAACGTTATACGTTATATCGTAATGCTACAGAACGTTATACGCTCTAACGTAATTCTACATAACGTTA
>NW_025216545.1:0-1369 GCF_014825855.1 Bombus pyrosoma | reverse complement strand
TACGTTATATCGTAGTACTACATATCGTCATACGTTATATCGTAATACTACATATCGTTGTACGTTATATCGTAATACCGTATATCGTTATACGTTATATCATAATAGTATATAACTTTATACGTTTAAACGAAACACTACATAACGTTATACGTTATATCGTAATGCTATATAACGTGATTCGTTATATCGTAATACCTTATAACGTTATAAGTTACAACGTAATACTACATAACATTATACCTTATATCGTAATGCTACATAACGTGATTCGTTATAGCGTAATGCTACATAACGTTACACGCTATAACGTAATGCTACATAACGTTATACGTTATAACGTAATACTATGTAACGTTTTACGTCATATCGTAATACTACATATCGTTATACGTTATAACGTAATTCTACATAACGTTATGCGTTATAACGTAATACTATATAACGTTATACGTTATATCGTATCACTATATAACGTTATATGTTATAACGTATTACTATATAACGTTATTCGTTATAACGTAATTATACATAAAGTTATACGTTATAACGTTAGACTAAATAACGTTATACGTTATATCGTAATACTACATATCGTTATACGTTATATCGTAATACCTTATAACGTTATACGTTACAACGTAATGCTACATATCGTTATACGCTATAACGTAATGCTACATAACGATATGCGATATAACGTATTACTATATAAGGTTATACGTTATATCGTAATACTACATACCGTTATACGTTATATCGTAATACCTTATAACGTTATACGTTATATCGCAATAGTATATAATGTTATACGTTATATCGTATTACTATATAACGTTATACGTTATAACAAAATTCTACATAACGTTATACGTTGTAACATATTACGACATAACGTTATACATTATATCGTATTACTATATAACGTTGTACGTTATAACGTAACACTACATATCGTTATATGTCATAACGTAACACTACATAACGTTAATCGTTATATCGTAGTACTACATATCGTCATACGTTATATCGTAATACTATATAACGTTATACGTTGTTACGTAATACTACATAACGTTTTACGTTGTAACGTATTACTACATATCGTTATACGATATAACGTAACACTACATAACGTTATACGTTATATCGTAAGACTACATAACGTTATACGTTATATCGTAATACTACATAACGTTATACGTTATATCGTAATGCTACTCAACGTGATTCGTCATATCGTAATGCTACATAACGTTATTCTCTATAACGTAATGCTACATAACGTTATACGCTCTATCGTAATACTACATATCGTTATACGTTATATCGTAAAACAATATAACTTTATACGTTTTATCGTATTTCT
>NW_025216544.1:0-1369 GCF_014825855.1 Bombus pyrosoma | reverse complement strand
ATACGTCATAACATATTACTACATAACGTTATACGTTATAACGTAGAGCTATATAACGTTATATGTTATATCGTAATACTACATAACGTTATACGTTATATCGTAATGCTACATAGCGTTATACGTCATAACGTATTACTACATAATGTTATACGTTATATCGTAATGATACATAACGTTATACGATATATCGTAATGATACATAACGTTATACGTTATATCATATTGCTACATAGCGTTATACGTTATATCGTAATGCTACATAAGGTTATACGTTATAACGTAATATTACATAACGTTATTCGTTATATCGTAATACTACGTAGCGTTATACGTCATATCGTATTACTACATATAGTTATACGTTATATCGTAATGCTACATAACGTTATACGTTATATCGTCATGATAAATATCGTTATACGATATATCGTAATGATACATAACGTTATACGTAATATTGTAATGCTACATAACGTTATACGTTATATCGTAATGCTACATAACGTTATACGTTATATCGTCATGATAAATATCGTTATACGTTATATCGTAATGATACATAACGTTATACGTAATATTGTAATGATACATAACGTTATACGTTATATCATAATGCTACATAACGTTATACGTTATATCGTAATGCTACATAAGGTTATACGTTATGACGTAATATTACATAACGTTATTCGTTATATCGTAATACTACGTAGCGTTATACGTCATAACGTATTACTACATATAGTTATACGTTATATCGTAATGATACATAACGTTATACGTTATATCGTAATGATACATAACGTTATACGTGATATCGTAATGCTACATAACGTTATTCGTTATATCGTAATGATACATAACGTTATATGTGATATCGTAATGCTACATATCGTTATACATTATATCGTAATGCTACATAACGTTATACGTTATATCGTCATGATAAATATCGTTATACGTTATATCGTAATGATACATAACGTTATACGTTATATCGTAATGCTACATAACGTAATACGTTATATCATAATGCTACATAACGTTATACGTTATATCGTAATGCTACATAACGTAATACGTTATATCGTAATGCTACATAAGGTTACACGTTATGACGTAATATTACATAACGTTATACGTTATATCGTAATACTACATAGCGTTATACGTCATAACATATTACTACATAACGTTATACGTTATAACGTAGAGCTATATAACGTTATATGTTATATCGTAATACTACATAACGTTATACGTTATATCGTAATGCTACATAGCGTTATACGTCATAACGTATTACTACATAATGTTATACGTTATATCGTAATGATACATAACGTTATACGATATATCGTAATGA
>NW_025216543.1:0-1369 GCF_014825855.1 Bombus pyrosoma | reverse complement strand
CGTTATACGTTATAACATACATCTACGTAGCGTTATACGTTATAACGTAATAGTACATAACGTTGTACGTTATAACGTAATGCTACATGACCTTATACGTTACATCGCAATATGACAAAACGTTATACGTTATAACGTAATAGTACATAACGTTGTACGTTATAACGTAATGCTACATAACGTTATACGCTATAACGTAATACTACATGACGTTATATGTTATATCGTAATATGGCATAACGTTATACGTTATAACGTAATACTACATAACGTTATACGTTATTACGTAATAGTACGTAACGTTATAAGTTATAACGTAATGCTGCATAACGTTATATGTTATAACGTAATGCTACATAACGTTATACGTTACATCCTAATACCATATAACGTTATACGTTATAACGTAATGCTACATAACGTTATACGTAATAACATATATCTACATAGCGTTATACGTTATAACGTAATGCTACATAATGTTATACGCTATAACGTAATACTACATTACCTTATACGTTATATCGCAATATGACAAAACGTTATACGTTATAACGTAATACTATATAACGTTATACGTTATAACGTAATGCTATATAACGTTATACGTTATAACATATATCTACATAGCGTTATACGTTATAACGTAATGCTACATAACGTTATACGCTATAACGTAATACTACATTACCTTATACGTTATATCGCAATATGACAAAACGTTATACGTTATAACGTAATACTATATAACGTTATACGTTATAACGTAATGCTACATGACGTTGTACGTTATAACGTAATGCTACATATCTTTATACGTTATAACATACATCTACGTAGCGTTATACGTTATAACGTAATAGTACATAACGTTGTACGTTATAACGTAATGCTACATTACCTTATACGTTACATCGCAATATGACAAAACGTTATACGTTATAACGTAATAGTACATAACGTTGTACGTTATAACGTAATGCTACATAACGTTATACGCTATAACGTAATACTACATGACGTTATATGTTATATCGTAATATCGCATAACGTTGTACGTTATAACGTAATACTACATAACGTTATACGTTATAACGTAATACTACGTAACGTTATACGTTATAACGTAACGCTACATAACGTTATACGTTATAACATACATCTACGTAGCGTTATACGTTATAACGTAATGCTACATAACGTTATAAGTTATATCGTAATACTACATATCGCTATATGTTATAACGTAATGCTACATAACGTTATACGTTACATCCTAATACCATATAACGTTATACGTTATAACGTAATACTATATAACGTTATACGTTATAACGTAATGCTACATAACGTTATACGTTATAACGTA
>NW_025216542.1:0-1370 GCF_014825855.1 Bombus pyrosoma | reverse complement strand
TTATATAGTATTACGATATAACGTATAACGTTATGTGGTATTACGATATAACGTATAACGTCATATAGCAATACGATATAACGTATAACGTAATGTGGTGTTGCTATATGACGTATAACGTTACATAGTATTACGTTATAACGTATAACGTTATGTGGTTTTACGATATAACGTATAACGTTATGTGGTGCTACGATATGACGTATATCGTAATGTACTATTAGGATATAACATATATCGTCATATAGCAATATGATATAACGTATACCGTTGTGTGGTATTACGATGTAACGTATAACGTTATGTGGTACTACGATATAACGTATAACGTTATGTGGTGTTACGATATGACGTATAACGTTATATAGCAATACGATATAACGTAGAACGCTATGTGGTGTTACGATATGACGTATAACGTAATGTAGTTTTAGGATATAACGTATAACGTTATGTGGTTCTACGATACAATGTATAACGTTATCTGGTACTCCGATATAACGTATAACGTTATGTGGTGTTACAATAAGACGTATAACGTTATATAGAATTACGTTATAACGTATAACGTTATGTGGTATTACGATAGGACGTATATCGTAATGTACTATTAGGATATAACATATATCGTCATATAGCAATACGATATAACGTATACCGTTGTGTGGTATTACGATGTAACGTATAACGTTATGTGGTACTACGATATAACGTATAACGTTATGTGGTGTTACGATGTGACGTATAACGTTATATCTAATTACGTTATAACGTATAACGTTATGTGGTATTACGATATGACGTATAGCGTAATGTAGTATTAGGATATAACGTATATCGTCATATAGCAATACGATATAACGTATAACATTATGTGGTACTATCATAAAACATATAACGTTATGTGGTGTTACGATATGACGTATAACGTCAAATAGCAATACGATATAACGTATAACGCTATGTGGTGTTACGATATGACGTATAACGTTATATAGTATTACGATATAACGTATAACGTTATGTGGTATTACGATATAACGTATAACGTCATATAGCAATACGATATAACGTATAACGTAATGTGGTGTTCATATATGACGTATAACGTTACATAGTATAACGTTATAACGTATAACGTTATGTGGTTTTACGATATAACGTATAACGTTATGTGGTGCTACGATATAACATATAACGTTATGTGGTGTTACGATATGACGTATAACGTTATATAGAATTACGTTATAACGTATAACGTTTTGTGGTATTACGTTATGACTTATAACGTAATGTAGTATTAGGATACAACGTATAACGTTATGTGGCATTACGATATAACGTATAACGTTATGTGTTGTTACGATATG
>NW_025216541.1:0-1370 GCF_014825855.1 Bombus pyrosoma | reverse complement strand
TATAACATTATACGTTATATCGTAATGATACATCACGTTATACGTTATAACGTATTACCATATACCGTTATACGTTATAATGTAACACTACATATCGTTATACGTTATAACTTAATGCTACATATCGTTACACGTTATATCTTAATACTTCATAACGATATATGTCATAACGTATTACCATATAACGTTATACGTTATATCGTAATGCTACATAACGTTATACGTTACATCGTAATACTACATAACGTTATACGTTATAACGTAAAGGTACAAAACGTTATAAGTCATAACGTATTACCATATAACGTTATACGTTATACCGTAATGCTACATAACGTTATACGTTACATCGTAATGCTACATAACGTTATACGTTATAACGTGTTACCATATATCGTTATACGTTATAACGTAATGCTACATAACCTTATTCGTTATATCTTAATACTACATAACGATATGTGTCACAACGTATTACCATATAACGTTATACGTTATAACATATTGCTATATAACGTTATACGTTATATCGTAATGCTACATAACGTTATACGTTATATCGTAATACTACATATCGTTATACGTTATAACGTAATACTACATTACGTTATACGTTATAAGGCAATGCTACGTGACGTTATACGTTATACCGTAATGCTACATAATGTTATACGTTACACCGTAGTACTACATAACGTTATGCGTTATAACGTGTTACCATATATCGTTATACGTTATAACGTAATGCTACATAACGTTACACAATACCGTAATACTACATAACGATATATGTCATAACGTATTACCATATAACGTTATACGTTATAACGCAATACTGCATAACGTTATACGTTATAGCGTAATGCTACATAACGTTATACGTTATACCGTAATGCTACAAAATGTTATACGTTACACCGTAATACTACATAACGTTATACGTTATAACGTGTTACCATATATCGTTATACGTTATAACGTAATGCTACATAACGTTACACAATACCGTAATACTACATAACGATATATGTCATAACGTATTACCACATAACGTTATACGTTATAACGAAATACTGCATAACGTTATACGTTATAGCGTAATGCTATATAACGTTATACGTTTTACCGTAATGCTACATAACGTTATGCGTTACATCGTAATACTACATAACGTTATACGTTATAACGTATTACCATATATTGTTATACGTTATAACGTAACACTACATAACGTTATATGTCATAACGTATTACCATATAACTTTATACGATATATCGTAATGCTACATAACGTTATATGTTATAACGTCATGCTACATAACGTTATACGTCATAACGTATTACCATATAGCGTTATACGTTATAACGTA
>NW_025216540.1:0-2712 GCF_014825855.1 Bombus pyrosoma | reverse complement strand
TAATAACGTGTAACGTTATGTAGCATCACGGTATAACGTATAACGTTATATAGCATTACGTTATAGCGTATAACGTTATATAGTATTACTTCATAACGTATAACGTTATGTAGCATTATGATATAACGTATAACGTTATATAGCCTTACGATATAACGTATAACGTTATGTAGTATTACGTAATAACGTGTAACGTTATATAGTACTACTTCATAACGTATAACGTTATGTAGTATTACGGTATAACGTATAACGCTATGTAGCATTACGATATATCGTATAACGTTATATAGCTATACGTTATAACGTATAACGTTATATAGCATTACGTTATAACGTATAACGTTATATAGTATTACGTTATAACGTATAACGATATGTAGCATCACGATATAACGTATAACGTTATTTAGCCTTACGATATAACGTATAACGTTATGTAGCATTATGATATAACGTATAACGGTATGTATTATTGAGTTGTAACGTATAACGTTTTATAGCATTACGTTATAACGTATAACGTTTTATAGTATTACGTCATAACGAATAACGTTATATAGTATTACTTCATGACGTGTAACGTTATGTAGCATTACGATATAACGTATGACGTTACGTAGCATCACGATATAACGTATAACGTTATATAGTATTACGTTATAACGTATAACGTTATGTATTATTGAGTTGTAACGTATAACGTTTTATAGCATTACGTTATAACGTATAACGTTATATAGTATTACTTCATAACGTATAACGTTATATAGCATTACGTTATAACGTATAACGTTATATAGTATTACGTTATAACGTATAACGTTATGTAGCATCACGATATAACGTATAACGTTATGTAGTATTACGTTATAACGTATAACGTTATGTAATATTACGTTGTAACGAGTATCGTTATGTAGTATTGCGGTATAACGTATAACGTTATATAGCATTACGTTATAACGTATAACGTTATATAGCCTTACGATGTAACGTATAACGTTATATAGCATTACGTTATAACGTATAACGTTATATAGTATTACTTCATAACGTATAACGTTATATAGCATTACGTTATAACGTATAACCTTATATAGTATTACGTTATAACGTATATAGTTATATAGTATTACTTCATAATGTTTAACGTTATGTAGCATTATGATTTAACGTATAACGTTATTTAGCCTTACGATATAACGTATAACGTTATGTAGCATTATGATTTAACGTATAACGTTATATAGTATTACGTTATAACGTATAACGTTATGTAGCATCGCGATATAACGTATAACGTTCTATAGTATTACGTTATAGCGTATAACGTTATGTAGCATTACGTCATAACGTATAACCTTATATAGTATTACGTTATAACGCATATAGTTATATAGTATTACTTCATAATGTTTAACGTTATGTAGCATTATGATTTAACGTATAACGTTATTTAGCCTTACGATATAACGTATAACGTTATATAGCCTTACGATATAACGTATAACGTTATGTAATATTACGTAATAACGTGTAACGTTATGTAGTATTACGGTATAACGTATAACGCTATGTAGCATAACGATATAACGTATAACGTTATGTATTCTTGCGTTGTAACCTATATCGTTATATAGTATTACGTTATATCGTATAACGTTATGTAGCATTACGTCATAACGAATAACCTAATATAGTATTTCGTTATAACGTATATCGTTATATAGTATTACTTCATAATGTTTAACGTTATGTAGCATTATGATATAACGTATAACGTTATGTAGCCTTACGATATAACGTATAACGTTATGTAATATTACGTAATAACGTGTAACGTTATGTAGCATCACGATATAACGTATAACGTTATGTAGTATTACGTTATAACGTATAACGTTATGTATTATTGAGTTGTAACGTATAACGTTTTATAGCATTACGTTATAACGTGTAACGTTGTATAGTATTACGTTATAACGTATAACGTTATGTAGCATCACGATATAACGTATAACGTTATGTAGTATTACGTTATAACGTATAACGTTATGTAATATTACGTTGTAACGAGTATCGTTATGTAGTATTGCGGTATAACGTATAACGTTATATAGCCTTACGATATAACGTATAACGTTATATAGCATTACGTTATAACGTATAACGTTATATAGTATTACTTCATAACGTATAACGTTATATAGCATTACGTTATAACGTATAACGTTATATAGTATTACTTCATAACGTATAACGTTATATAGCATTACGTTATAACGTATAACGTTGTATAGTATTACGTTATAACGTGTAACGTTCTATAGTATTACGTTATAGCGTATAACGTTATGTAGCATCACGATATAACGTATAACGTTATATAGCATTACGTTATAACGTATAAGGTTATATAGTATTACTTCATAACGTATAACGTTATATAGCATTACGTTATAACGTATAACGTTATATAGTATTCCTTCATAACGTATAACGTTATATAGCATTACGTTATAACGTATAACGTTATATAGTATTACGTTATAACGTATAACGTTATATAGTATTGCTTCATAACGTATAACGTTATATAGCATTACGTTATAACGTATAACGTTATATAGTATTACGTTATAACGTGTAACGTTCTATAGTATTACGTTATAGCGTATAACGTTATGTAGCATCACGATATAACGTATA
>NW_025216539.1:0-1370 GCF_014825855.1 Bombus pyrosoma | reverse complement strand
ACGTTATAACGTAATGCTACATAACCTTATACGTTTTAACATATATATACATAGCGTTATACGTTATAACATATAAATACATAACGTTATACGTTATAACGTCAAGCTACATAACGTTGTACGTTACATCGTAATACCGTATAACGTTATACGTTATAACGTAATACTATATAACGTTATACGTTATAACGTAATGCTATATAACGTTATACGTTATAACGTAATGCTACATAACGTTATACGTTATAACATATATCTACATAGCGTTATACGTTATAACGTAAAGCTACATAACGTTGTACGTTACATCCTAATACCACATAACGTTATACGTTATAACGTAATACTATATAACGTTATACGTTATAGCGTAATGCTACATAACGTTATACGTCATAACATATATCTGCATAGCGTTATACGTTATAACGCAATGATAAATAACGTTATATGTTATATCGTAATACTACATAACGCCATACGTTATAACATATATCTACATATCGTTATACGTTATAACGTAATACTATATAACGTTATACGTTATAACGTAATGCTACATAATGTTATACGTTATAACCTAATTCTACATAACGTTATATGTTATAACGTAAAGCTACATAACGTTATACGTTATATCGTAATACTACATAACGCCATACGTTATAACATAATTCTACATAACGTTATACGTTATAACGTAATAGTATATAACGCTATACGTAATAACGTAATGCTACATAACGCTATACGTCATAACGTAATACTATATAACGTTATACGTTATAACGTATTGCTACATAACGTTATACGTTATATCGTAAAACTACATATCGTTATATGTTATAACGTAATACTACATAACGTTATACGTTATAACATATACCCACATAACGTTATACGTTATAACGTAATGCTATATAACGTTATACGTTATAACGTAATGCTACATAACCTTATACGTTTTAACATATATATACATAGCGTTATACGTTATAACATATAAATACATAACGTTATACGTTATAACGTCAAGCTACATAACGTTGTACGTTACATTGTAATACCGTATAACGTTATACGTTATAACGTAATACTATATAACGTTATACGTTATATCGTAATGCTACATAACGTTATACGTTATAACATATATCTACATAGCGTCATTCGTTATAACGTAATGCTACATAACGTTATACGTTACATCCTAATACCATACAACGTTATACGTTATAACGTAATGCTATATAACGTTATACGTTATAACGTAATGCTACATAACGTTATACGTTATAACATATATCTACATAGCGTTATACGTTATAACGTGAAGCTACATAACGTTGTACGTTACATCCTAATACCAC
>NW_025216538.1:0-1371 GCF_014825855.1 Bombus pyrosoma | reverse complement strand
GCATGGCGTTATGACGTATAACGTTATATAGCATTACGTTATAACGTATAACGTTATGTAGCACTATGATATAACGTATAACGTTATATAGCATTACAATATAACGTATAACGTTATGTAGTATTACGTTATAACGTATAACGTTATGTAGCATTACGGTATAACGTATAACGATATATAGCATTACGGTATAACGTATAACGTTATATAGTATTACGTTATAACGTATAACGTTATGTAGCATTACAATATAACGTATAACGTTATGTAGTATTACGTTATAACGAATAACGCTATGTAGCATTACGGTATAACGTATTACGTTATGTAGTATTACGGTATAACGAATAGCGCTATGTAGCATTACGGTATAACGTATTACGTTATGTAGTATCACGTTATAACGTATAACGTTATGTAGCATTACGGTATAACGTATTACGTTATGTAGTATTATGTTATATCGTATAACGTTATATAGCATTACGTTATAACGTATAACGTTATATAGTATTACGTTATAACGTATAACGTTATGTACCATTACAATATAACGTATAACGTTATTTAGCATTACGGTATAACGTATAACGTTATATAGCATTACGGTATAACGTATTACGTTATGTAGTTTTACGTTATAACGTATAACGCTATGTAGCATTACGGTATAACGTATTACGTTATGTAGTATTACGGTATAACGAATAGCGCTATGTAGCATTACGGTATAACGTATTACGTTATGTAGTATCACGTTATAACGTATAACGTTATATAGCATTACGTTATAACGTATAACGTTATATAGCATTCCGTTGTGACGTATAAGGTTATATAGCATTACGTTATAACGTATACCGTTATATAGTATTACGTTATAACGTATAACGTTATGTAGTATTACGGTATAACGAATAACGCTATGTAGCATTACGGTATAACGTATTACGTTATGTAGTTTTACGTTATAACGTATAACGCTATGTAGCATTACGGTATAACGTATTACGTTATGTACCATTACAATATAACGTATAACGTTATTTAGCATTACGGTATAACGTATTACGTTATGTAGTATCACGTTATAACGTATAACGTTATGTAGCATTACGGGATAACGTATAACGTTATATAGTATTACGTTATATCGTATAACGTTATATAGCATTACGTTATAACGTATAACGTTATATAGTATTACGTTATAACGTATAACGTTATGTAGCGTAACGGTATAACGTATAGCGTTGTGTAGCATTACGATATAACGTATAACGTTATATAGCATTACGGTATAACGTATAACGTTATATAGTATTACGTTATAACGCATAAGGTTATGTAGTATTACGGTATAACGAATAA
>NW_025216537.1:0-1371 GCF_014825855.1 Bombus pyrosoma | reverse complement strand
GGTATTACGATATAACGTATTACGGTATGTAGTATTACATTATAACGTATAACGTTATATAGTATTAGCTTATAATGTATAACGTTATGTAGCATTACGTTATAACGTATAAGGTTATATAGCATTACGTTATAACGTATAACGTTATATGGCATTACATTATAACGTATAACGGTATGTGGTATTACGATATATCGTAATACGTTATGTAGTATTACATTATTTCGTATGACGCTATATACTATTAGCTTATAACGTATAATGTTATATGGAATTACGTTATAACGTATAACATTATACAGCATTACGTTATAACCTATAACGTTATATAGCTTTACATTATAACGTAAAACGGTATGTGGTATTACGATATAACGTATTACGTTATGTAGTATTACATTATAACGTATAAAGTTATATAATATTTGCTTATAACGTATAACGTTATGTAGTATTACGTTATAACGTATAACGTTATATAGCAATACGTTATATCGTACTACCATATAACGTATAACGTTATTTAGTGTTACGTTATAACGTATAGCGTTATGTAGTATTATGTAATAACGTATAACGTTATGTGGTATTACGATATAACGTATTACGTTATGTAGTATTATATTATGACGTATAACGTTATATAGTATTAGCTTATAACGTATAACGTTATGTAGCATTACGTTATAACGTATAAGGTTATATAGCATTACGTTATAACGTATAACGTTATATAGCATTACATTATAACGTATAGCGGTATGTGGTATTACGATATATCGTATTACGTTATATAGTATTACATTATAACGTATGACGCTATATACTATCAGCTTCTAAGGTATAACGTTATATGTTATTACGTTATTACGTATAACGTTATGTGGTATTACGATATAACGTATTACGTTATGTAGTATTGCATTATAACGTATAGCGTTATATACTATTAGCTTATAATGTATAACGTTATGTAGCATTACGTTATAACGTATAAGGTTTTATAGCATTACGTTATAACGTATAACGTTATGAGGCATTACATTATAACGTATAACGGTATGTGGTATTACGATATAACGTATTACGTTATGTAGTATTACATTATAACGTATAACGTTATATACTATTTGCTTATAACGTATAACGTTATGTAGCATTACGTTATAACATATAACGTTATATAGCATTACGTTATAACGTATAACGTTATATAGCATTACCTTATAACGTATAACGTTATGTGTTATTACGATATAACGTATTACGTTATGTAGTATTACATTATAACGTATAACATTATATACTATTAGCATATAACGTATAACGTTATGTAGCATTACGTTATAACGTATAACGTTATATAGCTTT
>NW_025216536.1:0-1372 GCF_014825855.1 Bombus pyrosoma | reverse complement strand
CGTTATACGTTACAACGTAATATTACATAACGTTATACGCTATAACGTAATGCTACACAACGTTATACGCTATAACGTAAAACTACATAACGTTATACGTTATATCGTAATACTATATAACGTTATACGACATAACGTAATAGTAAATAATGTTATACGTTATATCGTAATACTACATATCCTTATACGTTATATCGTAATACTACATAACGTTATACGTTATATCATAATGCTACATAAAGTTATACGTTATAGCGTAATACTACATAACGTTATACGTTATATCCTATTACTATATAACGTTATACGTTATAACGTAATATTACATAACGTTATACGCTATAACGTAATGCTACACAACGTCATACGCTATAACGTAATACTACATAACGTTATACGTTATATCGAAATGCAACATAACGTTATACGTTATATCGTAATACTATATAACGTCATATGTAATAACATAATACCACATAGCGTTATACGGTATAACTTAATACTGCATAACGATATACGTTATATCGTAATGCTACACAACGTTATACGCCATAACGTAATACAACATAACGTTATACGTTATATCCTAATACTACATAACGTTATACGCTATCGTAATACTATATAACGTTATACGATATAACGTAATAGTACATAATGTTATACGTTATATCGCAATACTACATACCGTTTTACGTTATATCGTAATACTACATAACGTTATACGATATAACGTAATAGTACCTAATTTTATGCGTTATATCCTAATACTATATAACGTTGTACGTTGTAACGTAATATTACATAACGTTATACGCTATAACGTAATGCCACATAGCGTTATACGTTATATCGTAATACTAAATATCGTTATACGTTGTATCGTAATGCTACAAAACGTTCTACGTTATATGGCAATGCTATATAACGTCATATGAAATAACATAGTACCGCATAGCGTTATACGGTATAACTTAATACTGCATAACGATATACGTTATATCGTAATGCTACATAACGTTATACGTTATTTCGTACTACCATATAACGTTATACGTAATATCGTAATACTATGTATCGTTATACTTTATATCATAATGCTACATTACGATATACGTTATATCGCAATACTATATAATGTTATACGTTATAAGGTAATACTACATAGCGTTATACGTTATAGCGTAATACTACATAACGTTATTCGTTATATCATAATGCTACATAACGTTATACGTTATATCGTAATGCTACATAACGTTATACGTTATATCGTATTACCGTATAACGTTATACGTTACAACGTAATATTACATAACGTTATACGCTATAACGTAATGCTACACAACGTTATGCGCTATAACGTAAAACT
>NW_025216535.1:0-1372 GCF_014825855.1 Bombus pyrosoma | reverse complement strand
GTAATAATACATAATGTTATACATTTTAATGAAATACTACATAACGTTGTACGATGTAACGTAATACTACATAACGTTGTTCGTTATAACGTATTACTATATAACGATATACGTTATAACGTAATGCTATATAACGTTATACGTTGTAACGTATTACTATATAACGATATACGTTATAACGTAATACTATATAACGTTACGCGTTGTAACGTATTACTATATAACTATATACGTTATAACATAATAGTATATAAAGTTATACGTTGTAACGAAGTACTGTTGAACGTCGTACATCATAACGTACTACTATATAACGATACACGTTATAACGTAATACTACATAACGATATACGTTGTAACGTATTACCATATAACGACATACGTTTTAACGTATTACCATAAAACGATATACGTTATAACGTAATAATAAATAATGTTATACGTTGTAACGAAATACTACTGAACGTTATACATCATAACGTACTACTATATAACGATGTACGTTGTAACGAACTACTACTGAACGTTATCCGTTATAACGTAATACTACTGAACGTTGCTCGTTATAACGTACTACTATATAACGATATACGTTATGACGTAATAATACTTAATGTTATACATTTTAATGAAATACTACATAACGTTATACGATGTAACATAATACTACATAACGTTGTTCGTTATAACGTATTACTATATAACATTATAAGTTGTAATGTAATGCTATATAACGTTATACTTTGTAACGTATTACTATATAACGATATAAGTTATAACGTAATACTATATAACGTTATGGGTTGTAACGTATTACTATATAACGACATACGTTATAACGTAATAATACATAATGTTATACGTTATAACGTATTTCTACATAACGTTATTCGTTATAACGCATTACTATACAACGATATACGTTATAACGTAATAATACATAATGTTATACGTTACAACGTAATTCTACATAACATTTCACGTTATAACGTTTCTTACATATAACGATATACGTTATAACTTATTACCATATAGCGATGTACGTTATAACGTAATAATACATAACGTTATACGTTATAACGTAATATTACATAAGGTTATACGTTATAACGTATTACCATAAAACGATATACGTTATAACGTAATATTAAATAATGTTATACGTAATAACGAAATACTACTGAACGTTATACATCATAACGTACTACTATATAACGATGTACGTTGTAAGGAACTACTACTGAACGTTATACGTTATAACGTAATACAACTGAACGTTGTTCGTTATAACGTGCTACTATACAACGATATACGTTATAAAGTAATACTACATAACGTTGTTCGTTATAACGTATTACTATATAACGATATA
>NW_025216534.1:0-1372 GCF_014825855.1 Bombus pyrosoma | reverse complement strand
TATCGATATGTAGTGTTACGTTATAACGTAAAACGATATATGGTAATGCGATATAACGTATAACGATATGTTGTATTACGATATAAGGTATAACGTTATGTAGTTTTACGTTATAACGTATAACGATATGTACTGTTACGTTATAACGAATAACGTTATGTAGTATTACGTTATAGCGTATAACGTTATATAGTATTACTATATGACGTATAACGTTATGTACTGTTACGTTATAACGTATAGCGATATGTAGCATTACGATATAACGTATAACGTTATGTAGTACTACGTTACAACGTATAACGTTATGTAGCATTACGATATAACGTAAAACGTTATGTAGCATTACGTTATAGCGTATAACGTTATGTAGTATTCCGATATAATGTATAACGTCATGTACTATTACGACATAACGTATAACGTTATATGGTAATACGATATAACGTATAACGTTATGTACCATTACGATATAACGTATAACGTTATGTAGTATTACGTTATAGCGTATAACGTTATATAGTATTACGATATGACGTATATCGATATGTAGTGTTACGTTATAACGTCTAACGATATATGGTAATGCGATATAACGTATAACGATATGTTGTACTACGATATAACGTATAACGTTATGTAGTACTACGATATAACGTATAACGATATGTTGTATTACGATATGAGGTATAAAGTTATGTAGTGTTACGTTATAACGAATAACGTTATGTAGTATTACGATATAACGTATAACGTTATGTAGCATTACGATATAATGTGTACCGTTATGTAGTGTTACGTTATAACGCATAACGATATGTAGTGTTACGTTATAACGAATAACGTTATGTAGTATTACGTTATAGCGTATAACGTTATATAGTATTACGATATAACGTATAACGTTATGTACTGTTACGTTATAACGTATAACGATATATGGTATTACGATATAACGTATAGCGATATGTAGTATTACGATATAACGTATAACGTTATGTAGCATTACGATATAAGGTATAACGTTATGTAGTACTACGTTACAACGTATAACGTTATATTGTATTACGATATAACGTATAACGTTATGTAGCATTACGATATAACGTATAACGTTATGTAGTATTACGTTATAGCGTATATCGTTATATAGTATTACGATATGACGTATATCGATATGTTGTATTACGATATAAGGTATAACGTTATGTAGTGTTACGTTATAACGTATAACGATATGTAGTGTTACGTTATAACGAATAACGTTATGTAGTATTACGTTATAGCGTATAACGTTATGTAGTACTACGTTACAACGTATAACGTTATATAGTATTACGATATAACGTATATCGATATGTAGTGTTACGTT
>NW_025216533.1:0-1372 GCF_014825855.1 Bombus pyrosoma | reverse complement strand
ATATAGCATTACGTTATAACGTATAACGTTATATAGTATTACGTTATAACGTATAACGATATGTAGCATCACGATATAATGTATAACGTTATATAGCATTACGTTATAACGTATAACGTTATATAGTATTACTTCATAACGTATAACGTTATGTAGCATTATGATATAACGTATAACGTTATATAGCCTTACGATATAATGTATAACGATATGTAGCATCACGATATAACGTATAACGTTATATAGCATTACGTTATAACGTATAACGTTATATAGTATTACTTCATAACGTATAACGTTATATAGTATTACGTTATAACGTATAACGATATGTAGCATCGCGATATAACGTATAACGTTATATAGTATTACGTTATAACGTATAACGTTATATAGCATTACGTTATAACGTATAACGTTATATAGTATTACGTTATAACGTATAACGATATGTAGCATCGCGATATAACGTATAACGTTATATAGTATTACGTTATAACGTATAACGTTATATAGTATTACTTCATAACGTATGACGTTATGTAGGATTACTTCATAACGTATAACGTTATGTAGGATTATGATATAACGTATAACGTTATATAGCCTTACGATATAACGTCTAACGATATGTAGCATCACGATATAACGTATAACGTTATATAGTATTACTTCATAACGTACAACGTTATATAGCATTACGTTATAACGTATAACGTTATATAGTATTACGTTATAACGTATAACGATATGTAGCATCACGATATAGTGTATAACGTTATATAGCATTACGTTATAGCGTATAACGTTATATAGTATTACTTCATAACGTATAACGTTATGTAGCATTATGACATAACGTATAACGTTATATAGCCTTACGATATAACGTATAACGTTATGTAATATTATGTAATAACGTGTAACGTTATGTAGCATCACGGTATAACGTATAACGTTATATTGCATTACGTTATAGCGTGTAACGTTATATAGTATTACTTCATAACGTATAACGTTATGTAGCATTACGATATATCGTATAACGTTATGTAGCATTATGATATAACGTATAACGTTATATAGCCTTACGATATAACGTATAACGTTATGTAGTATTACGGTATAACGTATAACGCTATGTAGCATTACGATATATCGTATAACGTTATGTAGCATTATGATATAATGTATAACGTTATATAGCCTTACGATATAACGTATAACGATATGTAGCATGACGATATAACGTATAACGTTATATAGCATTACGTTATAACGTATAACGTTATATGGTATTACTTCATAACGTATAACGTTATATAGCATTACGTTATAACGTATAACGTTATATAGTATTACGTTATAACGT
>NW_025216532.1:0-1372 GCF_014825855.1 Bombus pyrosoma | reverse complement strand
AGTATTACGTTATAACGTATAACGTTATATGGTATTAGGATGCAACCTATAACGTTATGTAGCATTACGTTATAACGTATAACGATATATAGTATTAAGTTATAACGTATAACGATATATGGTATTAGGATGTAACGTATAACGTTATGTAGCATTACGTTATAACGTATAACGCTATGTAGATATATGTTATAACGTATAACGTTATGTAGCATTACGTTATAACGTATAACGTTATGTAGATAGATGTTATAACGTAAAACGTTATATAGCATTACGTTATAACGTATAACGCTATGTAGATATATGTTATAACGTATAACGTTATGTATCATTACACTATAACGTATAACGATATGTAGATAAATGTTATAACTTATAACGTTATATAGTGTTACGATACAACGTATAATGTTATATAGTATTACGTTATAACGTATAACGTTATATGGTATTAGGACATAACGTATAACGTTATGTAGCATTACGATACAACGTATAACGTTATGTAATATTACGTTATAACGTATAACGTTATGTAGATATATGTTATAACGTAAAGCGTTATGTAGCATTACGATACAACGTTTAACGTTATGTAGTATTACGTTATAACATATAACGATATGTAGTATTACGATATAACGTATAACGTTATGTAGCATTACGTTATAACGTATAATGTTATATAGTATTAGGATGTAACGTATAACGTTATGTAGCATTACGATATAACGTATAACGTTATGTAGCATTACGTTATAACGTATAACGTTATATGGTATTACGTTATAACGTATGACGTTATATGATACTAGGATGTAACGTATAACGTTATGTAGCATTACGTTATAACGTATAACGCTATGTAGATATATGTTATAAAGTATAACGCTATATAGCATTACGTTATAACGTATAACGTTATGTAGTATTACGTTATAACATATAACGATATGTAGTATTACGATACAACGTATATCGTTATGTAATATTACGTTATAACATATAACGATATGTAGAATTACGATAAAACGTATAACGTTATGTAGCATTACGTTATAACGTATAACGTTATATAGCATTACGTTATAACGTATAACGTTATATGGTATTATGATGGAACATATAACGTTATGTAGCATTACGTTATAACGTATAACGCTATGTAGTTATATGTTATAACGTATAAAGTTATGTAGCATTGCGATATAACGTATAACGTTATGTAGAATTACGTTATAACATATAACGATATGTAGTATTACGATACAACGTATAACGTTATGTAGTATTACGTTATAACATATAACGATATGTAGCATTACGTTACAACGTATAACGTTATGTAGATATATGTTATAACGTATAA
>NW_025216531.1:0-1372 GCF_014825855.1 Bombus pyrosoma | reverse complement strand
GCTATTACGATATAACATATAACGTTATATAGTACTACGTTATGACGTATAACGTTGTACAGTATTACGTTATGATATGACGTATAACGTTGTATAGTATTACGATATAGCGTATAACGATATAGGGTATTACGATATAACATATAACGTTATATGTTACTACGATATAGCGTATAACGTTATACGGTATTACGATATATCATATAACGTTGTATAGTACTACGTTATGACGTATAACGATGTGTAGTATTATGATATAACGTATAACGTTACATGGTATTACGTTATAACGAATAACCTTATGCAGTACTACGAAATAACGTATAACGTTATATAGTAATACGTTATGACTTATAACGTTATATATACTACGTTTTGACGTATAACGATCTGTAGTATGATGATATAACGTATAACGTTATATGCTACTACGATATAGCGTATAACGTTGTATAGTATTACGTTGTAACATATAACGGTATATAGTATTACGTTATAACGTATAACGGCATATAGTACTACGTTATGAAGTCAAACGGTGTGTAGTATTATGATATAACGTATAACGTTATATGCTATTACGACATTGCGTATAACGTTGTACGGTACTACGATAGAACATATAACGTTATATAGTACTACGTTATGACGTATAACGTTGTATAATATTACTTTGTAACGTATAACGATATATAGTATTACGTTATAACGTATAACGTTATATAGTATTACGACATTGCGTATAACGTTATACGTTACTACGATGTGGCGTATAACGTTATACGTTACTACGATATAGCGTATAACGTTATACGGTATTACGATATAACATATAACGTTTTATAGTACTACGTTATGACGTGTAACGTTGAATAGTATTACGTTATGACATATAACGATGTGTAGTATTATGATATAACGTATAACGTTACATGGTATTACGTTATAACGTATAACCTTATGCAGTACTACGATATAACGTATAACGTTATATAGTAATACGTTATGACTTATAACGTTATATATACTACGTTATGACGTATAACGTTCTGAAGTATGATGATATATCGTATAACGTTATGTGCTACTACGATATAGCGTATAACGTTATACGGTATTACGATATAACATATAACGTTATACGTTACTACGATATAGCGTGTAACGTTATACGGTATTACGATATAACATATAACGTTTCATAGTACTACGTTATGACGTATAACGTTGAATAGTATTACGATATGACATATAACGATGTGCAGTATTATGATATAACGTATAACGTTACATGGTATGACGTTATAACGTATAACCTTATGCAGTACTACGATATAACGTATAACGTTATATAGTAATACGTTATGACTTA
>NW_025216530.1:0-1373 GCF_014825855.1 Bombus pyrosoma | reverse complement strand
ATAACGTATAACGCTATGTAGATATATGTTATAACGTATAACGTTATGTAGCATTACGTTATAACGTATAACGTTATGTAGCATTACGTTATAACGTATAACGTTATATAGTATTACGTTATAACGTATAACGTTATATGGTATTAGGATGTAACGTATAACGTTATGTAGCATTACGTTATAACATATAGCGGTAAGTGGTATTACGATATAACGTATAACGTTATGTAGCATTACGTTATAACGTATAACGCTATATAGTATTACGTTGTAACGTATAACGTTATATGGTATTTTTATGTAACGTATAACGTTATATAGCAATACGTTATAACGTATAACGTTATATGGTATAAGGATGTAACGTATAACGTTATGTAGCATTACGTTATAACGTATAACGCTACGTAGATGTATGTTATAACGTATAACGTTATGTAGTATTATGTTATAACGTATAACGTTATGTCGTATTACGATATAACGTATAACGTCATGTACTATTACGTTATAATGTATAACGTTATGTAGTATTACGTTATAACGTATAACGTTATGTCATATTACGATATAACGTATAACGTCATGTAGTATTACGTTATAGCGTATAACGTTATGTAGCATTACGTTATAACGTACAACGTTATCTACTATTACGTTATAACGTATAACGTTTTGTCATATTGCGATATAACGTATAAGGTCATGTAGTATTACGTTATAGCGTATATCGTTATGTAGCATTACGTTATAACGTATTACGCTATGTAGATATATGTTGTAACGTATAACGTTATGTAGCATTACGTTATAACGTATAACGTTATGTAGCATTATGTTATAACGTATAACGTTATGTAGCATTACGTTATAACGTATAACGTTACGTAGTATTACGTTATAACGTATAACGTTTTGTCATATTGCGGTATAACGTATAAGGTCATGTAGCATTACGTTATAACGTACAACGTTATGTACTATTACGTTATAACGTATAACGTTTTGTCATATTGCGATATAACGTATAAGGTAATGCAGTATTACGTTATAGCGTATAACGTTATGTAGCATTACGTTATAACGTATAACGTTATGTAGACATATGTTATAACGTATAACGTTATATAGTATTACGTTATAACGTATAACGTTATATGGTATTAGGATGTATCGTATAACGTTATGTAGCATTACGTTATAACGTATAACGCTATGTAGATATATGTTATAACGTATAACGTTATGTAGCATTACGTTATAACGTATAACGTTATGTAGCATTACGTTATAACGTATAACGTTATATAGTATTACGTTATAACGTATAACGTTATATGGTATTAGGATGTAACGTATAACGTTATGTAGCA
>NW_025216529.1:0-2715 GCF_014825855.1 Bombus pyrosoma | reverse complement strand
CGTTAGAACGTAATAGTACATAACGTTATACGTTATAACATAATAGTACATAACGTTATATGCTATAACCTAATGCTACATAACGTTATACGTTACATCGTAATACTACATAACGTTGACGTTATATCGTTATACCATATAGCGTTATACGTCTTATCGTCATACTACATAACATTATACGCTACAACGTAATAGTACAAAACCTTATACGTTATAATGTAATAGTACACAACGTTATACGTTATAACCTAATGCTACATAACGGTATACGTTATATCGTAATACTACATAACGCTATACGTTATAACATAATAGTACATAACGTTATACGTTATAACCTAATGCTACATAACGGTATACGTTATTTCATAATGCCACATAACGTCATACGTTATACACTAATACTACATTATGTCATACGTTATAACGTTATACTACATAACGTTAATCGTTATAATAGTCTTACAATATAACGTTATACGTTATAACGTAATACTACATAACGTTATACGTTATATCGTTGTACTATATAACGTTATACGTTTTATCGTTATACTACGAACGTTATATGTTATAATGCAATAGTACATAACGTTATACGTTATAACATAATAGTACATATCGTTATTCGTTGTAACCTAATGCTACGTAACGTTATACGTTATATCGTAATACTCCAAAACGTTATACGTTATATCGTTATACTATATAACGTTGTGCGTTTTATCATTATAATGCGTAACGTTATATGTTATAATGCAATAGTACATAAAGTTATACGTTATAACATAATAGTACATATCGTTATACGTTATAACCTAATGCTACATAACGTTATACGTTATGTCGTAATACTACATAGCGTTATACGTTATATCGTTATACTATATAATGTTATACGTTATATCGTTACACTACATAACATTATACGCTATAACGTAATAGTACATAACCTTATACGTTATAACACAATAGTACATAACGTTATACGTTATAACGTAATGCTGCATAACGTTATACGTTATATCGTAATACTACATAACGTTATACGTCATATCGTTATACTATATAACGTTATACGTTTTATCGTTATACTACGTAACGTTATATGTTATAATGCAATAGTACATAGCGTTATACGTTATAACATAATAGTGCATATCGTTATACGTTATAACCTATTGCTACATAACGTTATACGTTACTTCGTAATACTACATAACGTTATACGTTATAACGCAGTAGTACATAACGTTATACGTTATAACCTAATGCTACATAATGTTAAACGTTATGACATAATAGTACACAACGTTATACGTTATGACCTAATGCTACATAACGTTATACGGTATAACACAATAGTACATATCGCTATACGTTATAACCTAATGCTACATAACGTTATACGTTATATCGTAATACTACATAACGTTATACGTTATATCGTTATACTACATAACGTTATGCGTTTTATCGTTATAATGCGTAACGTTATATGTTATAATGCAGTAGTACATAACGTTATACGTTATGACATAATAGTACACACCGTTACACGTTATAACCTATTGCTACATAACGTTATACGTTATATCGTAATACTACATAACGTTATAGGTTATAACATAATAGTACATAACATTATACGTTATAACCTAATTCTACATAACGTTATACGTTATACCGTAATACTACATAACGTTATACGTTATAACACAATAGTACATAACGTTATACGTTATAACACAATAGTACATAACGTTATACGTTACTTCGTAATACTACATAACGTTATACGTTATAACACAGTAGTACATAACGTTATACGTTATAACCTAATGCTACATAACGTTATACGTTATAACATAATAGTACACAACGTTATACGTTATGACCTAATGCTACATAACGTTATACGGTATAACACAATAGTACATATCGTTATACGTTGTAACCTAATGCTACATAACGTTATACGTTATATCGTAATACTACATAACGTTATACTATATATCGTTATACTACATAACGTTATGCGTTTTATCGTTATAATGCGTAACGTTATATGTTATAATGCAATAGTACATAAAGTTATGCGTTATAACATAATAGTACATATCGTTATACGTTATAACCTAATGCTACATAACGTTATACGTTATATCGTAATACTAAATAACGTTACACGTTATATCGTTATACTATATAACGTTATACGTTATATCGTTATATTACATAACATTATACGCTATAACGTAATAGTACATAACGTTATACGTTATAACATAATAGTACACATCGTTACACGTTATAACCTATTGCTACATAACGTTATACGTTATATCGTAATAGTACATAACGTTATACGTTATAACATAATAGTACATAACAATATACGTTATATCGTGATACTACATAACGTTATACGTTATAACATAAGAGTACATAGCGTTATACGTTATATCGAATTACTACATAACGTTATACGTTATAACATAATAGTACATTACGTTATACGTTATAACACAATAGTACATAACGTTATACGTTATAACGTAATGCTACATAACGTTATACGTTATAACACAATAGTACACAACGTTATACGTTATAACCTAATGCAACATAACGTTACACGTTATATCGTAATACCACATAACGTTATACGTTATAACATAATAGTACATTACGTTATACGTTATAACACAATAG
>NW_025216528.1:0-1373 GCF_014825855.1 Bombus pyrosoma | reverse complement strand
GTATAACGTTATGTAGCATTACGTTATAACGTTTAACGTTGTGTAGTATTACGTTATAACGTATAACGTTATGTAGCATAACGGTATATCGTATAACGTTGTGTAGCAGTACGATATAACGTATAACGTTATGTACCATTACGGTATAACGTATAACGTTATGTAGCATTACAATATAACGTATAACGTTATGTAGTATCACGTTATAACGTATAACGTTATGTAGTATTACGTTATAACGTATAACGTTATGTAGCATTACGGTATAACGTATAACGCTATATAGCATTGCGTTATAACGGATAGCATTATGTAGCATTAGGGTATAACGTATAACGTTATGTAGCATTACGGTATAACGTATAACGTTATGTAGCATAACGGTATAACGTATACCGTTGTGTAGCAGTACGATATAACGTATAACGTTATGTAACATTACGGTATAACGTATAACGTTATATAGCATTGCGTTATAACGTATAGCGTTATGTAGCATTACGGTATAACGTATAACGTTATGTAGAATTAGGGTATAACGTATAACTTTATGTAGTATTATGTTATAACGTATAACGTTATGTAGCATTACGTTATAAAGTATAACGTTGTGTAGTATTACGTTATAACGTATAACGTTATGTAGCATAACGGTATAACGTATAACGTTGTGTAGCAGTACGATATAACGTATAACGTTATGTACCATTACGGTATAAGGTATAACGTTATGTAGCATTACAATATGACGTACAACGTTATGTAGTATTACAATATGACGTACAACGTTATGTTGTATTACGTTATAACGTATAACGTGATATAGCATTGCGTTATGACGTATAACGTTATATAGCATTGCGTTATGACGTATAACGTTATATAGCATTACGTTTTAACGTACAACGTTATGTAGTATTGCGTTATAACGTATAACGTGATATAGCATTGCGTTATGACGTATAACGTTATATAGCATTACGTTTTAACGTATAACGTTATGTAGCACTATGATATAAAGTATAACGTTATATAGCATTGCGTTATGACGTATAACTTTATATAGTGTTACGTTATAGCGTATAACGTTATGTAGTTTTACGTTATAACGTATACCGTTATGTAGCATTACGGTATAACGTATAACGTTATATAGCATTGCGTTATAACGTATAGCGTTATGTAGCATTACGGTATAACATATAACGTTATGTTGCATTAGGGTATAACGTAAAACGTTATGTAGTATTACGTTATAACGTATAACGTTATGTAGCATTACGTTATAACCTATAACGTTATATAGCATTGCGTTATGACGTATAACGTTATATAGTGTTACGTTATAGCGTATAGAGTTATGTAGTATTACG
>NW_025216527.1:0-1373 GCF_014825855.1 Bombus pyrosoma | reverse complement strand
ATATAACGTATAACGTTATATGCTATTACGATATAACATATAACGTTATATAGTACTACGTTATGACGTATAACGTTCTGTAGTATGATGATATAACGTATAACGTTATATAGTACTACGTTATGACGTATAACGTTGTATAGTATTACGTTATGACGTTTAACGTTCTGTAGTATGATGATATAACGTATAACGTTATGTAGTAATACGTTATGACGTATAACGTTGTATAGTACTACGTTATGACGTATAACGTTCTATAGTATTACGATATAGCGTATAACGTTATATGGTATTACGATATAACATACAACGTTATATAGTACTACGTTATGACGTATAACGTTCTGTAGTATGATGATATAACGTATAACGTTATATAGTAACACGTTATGACGTATAACGTTGTATAGTATTACGATATAGTGTATAACATTATATGGTATTACGATATAACATATAACGTTATATAGTACTACGTTATGACGTATAACGTTCTGTTGTTTGATGATATAACGTATAACGTTATATAGTAATACGTTATGACGTATAACGTTGTATAGTATTACGATATAGCGTATAAAGTTATATGGTATTACGATATAACGTATAACGTTATATGGTATTACGATATAACATATAACGTTATATAGTACTACGTTATGACGTATAACGTTCTGTAGTATGATGATATAACGTATAACGTTATATAGTAATACGTTAAGACGTATAACGTTGTGTAGTATTACGATATAACATATAACGTTATATGTTACTACGTTATGACGGTTAACGTTCTGTAGTATGATGATATAACGTATAACGTTATATAGTAATACGTTATGACGTATAACGTTGTATAATATTACGATATAGTGTATAACATTATATGGTATTACGATATAACATATAACGTTATATGTTACTACGTTTTGGCGTATAACGTTGTATAGTATTACGATATAGCGTATAACGTTATATGCTATTTCGATGTAACATATAACGTTATATAGTACTACGTTATGACGTATAACGTTCTGTAGTATGATGATATAACGTATGACGTTATATAGTACTACGTTATGACGTATAACGTTGTATAGTATTACGTTATGACGTATAACGTTGTTCAGTATTATGATATAACGTAGAACGTTACATGGTATGACATTACAACGAATAACCTTATACAGTATTACGATATATCGTATAACGTTATATAGTACTACGTTAGGACGTATAACGTTCTGTAGTATGATGATATAACGTATAACGTTATATAGTAATACGTTATGACGTATAACGTTGTATAGTATTACGATATAGTGTATAACATTATATGGTATTACGATATAACATATAACGTTATATAG
>NW_025216526.1:0-1374 GCF_014825855.1 Bombus pyrosoma | reverse complement strand
TATAACGTTATACGTTATATCGTAATACTATATAACGTCATACGTTATAACGTAATACTATATAACGTTATACGTTATAACGTAATGCCATATAACGTTATACGTTATATCATAATACTATATAACGTTGAACGTTATATCATAATACAATGTAACGTTATACGTTATATCGTAATACTATATAACGTCATACGTTATATCGTAATACCATATAACGTTATACGCAATATCATAATACTATATAACGTTATACGTTATATCGTAATACCATATAACGTTATACGTTATTTCGTAATACTATATAACGTTATACGTTATATCACGATACTATATAACGTTATACGTTATATCGTAATACCATACAACGTTATACGTTATATCGTAATACCATACAACGTTATACGTTATATCGTAATACCATATAACGTTATACGTTACAGAATAATACTATATAACGTTATACGTTATATCATAATACAATATAGCGTTATACGTTATATCGTAATACTATATAACGTCATACGTTATAACGTAATACTATATAACGTAATACTATATAACGTAATACTATATAACGTTATACGTTATAACGTAATGCCATATAACGTTATACGTTATATCATAATACTATATAACGTTGAACGTTATATCATAATACAATGTAACGTTATACGTTATATCGTAATACTATATAACGTCATACGTTATAACGTAATACCATATAACGTTATTGATTACAACGTAATACCACATATCTCTGTACGTTATATCGTGATACCATATAACGTTATACGTTATATCATAATACTACCTAACGTTATACGTTATAATGTAATATCACATATCGTTATACGTTATGTCGTAATACCATATAACGTTATATGTGATATCGTAATACTATATAACGTTATACGTTATATCGTAATAATATATAACGTTATACGTTATATCCTAATACAATATAACGTTATACGTTATATCATAATACTATATAACGTTATACGTCATACCGTAATACCATATAACGTTATACGTTATGTCGTAATACTATATAATGTCATACGTTATATCATAATACTATATAACGTTATACGTTATATCGTAATACCATATAACGTTATACGTTATATCGTAATACCATGTAACGTTATACGTTATAACGTAATACCATATACCGTTATACGTTATATCGTAATACTATATAACGTTATACGTTATATCGTAATACTACATGACGTTATACGTTATATCACAATACTATATAACGTTATACGTTATATCGTAATACCATACAACGTTATACGTTATATCGTAATACCATATAACGTTATACGTTACATAATAATACTATATAACGTTATACGTTATATCATA
>NW_025216525.1:0-1374 GCF_014825855.1 Bombus pyrosoma | reverse complement strand
ACATATAGCGATATGCAGTATTACGATATAACGTATAACGTTATGTAGCATTACATTATAACGTATAACGTTATGCAGATATATATTATAACGCATAACGTTATGTAGCATTACGTTATAACGTATAACGCTATGTAGATATATGTTATAACGTATAGCGTTATGTAGCATTACGTTATAACGTATTACGTTATGTCGATTATGTTATAACGTATGGCGTTATGCAGTATTACGATATAACATATAGCGATATGTAGTATTACGTTATAACGTACAACGTTATATGGTATTAGGATGTAACGTATAACGTTATGTAGCATTACGTTATAACATATAATGATATGTAGTATTACGATATAACGTATAACGTTATGTAGCATTACGTTATAACATATAACGTTATATAGTATTACGTTATAACGTATAACGTTATATGGTATTAGGATGTAACGTATAACGTCATGTAGCATTACGTTATAACGTATAACGTTATATAGAAATACGTTATAACGTATAACGTTATATGGTATTAGGATGTAACGCATAACGTTATGTAGCATTACGTTATAACATATAGCGATATGTAGTATTACGGTATAACGTATAACGTTATGTAGCATTACGTTATAACGTATAACGCTACGCAGATATATGTTATAACGTATAACGTTATGGAGCATTACGTTATAACGTACAACATTACGTAGTATTACGTTATAACGTATAAAGTTATGTAGCATTACGTTATAACGTATAACGTTATATGGTATGAGGATGTAACGTATAACGTTATGTAGCATTACGTTATAACATATAGCGATATGCAGTATTACGTTGTAACGTATAACGTTACGTAGTATTACGTTATAACGTATAACGTTATGTAGTATTACGTTATAACGTATAACGTTATGTCATATTACGATATAACGTATAACGTCATGTAGTATTACGTTATAGCGTATAACGTTATGTAGCATTACGTTATAACGTATAACGTTATGTACTATTTCGTTATAACGTATAACGTTTTGCAATATTGCGATATAACGTATAAGGTCATGTAGTATTACGTTATAGCGTATAACGTTATGTAGCATTACGTTATAACGTATAACGTTATGTAGCATTACGCTATAACGTATAACGTTATATAGTATTACGTTACAACGTACAACGTTATATGGTATTAGGATGTAACGTATAACGTTATGTAGTATTACGATATGACGTATAACGTTATGTAGCATTACGTTATAACGTATAACGTTATGTAGATATATATTATAACGTATAACGTTATGTAGCATTACGTTATAACGTATAACGCTATGTAGATATATGTTATAACGTATAACGTTATGTAGCATTGCG
>NW_025216524.1:0-1374 GCF_014825855.1 Bombus pyrosoma | reverse complement strand
TATGTAGTATTACGTTATAGCGTATAACGTTATATGGTAATACGTTATAACGTATAACGTTATGTAGCATTACGATATAACGCATAACGTTATGTAGCATTACGTTATAACGTATAACGTCTTGTATCATTACCTTATAAGGTATAACGTTATGTAGCATTGCGTTAAGACGAATAACGTCATGTAGTATTACGTTATAGCGTATAACGTTATATGGTAATACGTTATAACGTATAACGTTATGTAGCATTACGATATAACGTATAACGTCTTGTATCATTACCTTATAAGGTATTACGTTATGTAGCATTGCGTTAAGACGAATAACGTCATGTAGTATTACGTTATAACGTATAACGTTATGTATCATTACCTTATAACGTATAACGTTATGTATTATTACGTTAGAACGTATAACGTTATGTAGCTTTACGATATAACGTATAACGTTATGTAGCATTAGCGTATAACGTATAACGTTATGAATCATTACCTTGTAACGTATAACGTTATGTATCGTTACGATATAACGTATAACGTTATGTAGCATTACGATAAAACGTATAACGTTATGTAGTATTACGTTATAACGTATAACGTTATATAGCTTTACGATATGATGCATAACGTTATATAGTATTACGATATAACGTATAACGTTATGTAGAACTACGTTATAACGTATAACGTTATGTAGCATCACGTTATAACGTATAACGTCTTGTATCATTACCTTATAACGTATAACGTTATGTAGCTTTACGATATAACGTATAACGTTATGTAGCATTACCGTATAACGTATAACGTTATGAATCATTACCTTGTAACGTATAACGTTATGTAGCGTTACGATATAACGTATAACGTTATGTAGCATTACGATATAACGTATAACGTTATGTAGCATTACGATATAACGTATAACGTTATGTAGCATTACGATAAAACGTATAACGTTATGTAGTATTATGTTATAACGTATAACGTTATATAGCTTTACGATATAATGCATAACGTTACATAGTATTACGATATAACGTATATCGTTATGTAGCATTACGTTAAAACGTATAACGTTATGTAGCATTATGTTATAACGTATTACGTTATGTAGCATTACGTTATAACGTATAACGTTGTGTAGCATTACGTTAAAACGTATAACGCTATGTAGTATTACGTTATAGCGTATAACGTTATATGGGAATACGTTATAACTTATAACGTTATGTAGCATTACGATATATCGCATAACGTTATGTAGCATTACGTTATAACGTATAACGTCTTGTATCATTACCTTATAACGTATAACGTTATGTAGCATAACGTTAAGACAAATAACGTCATGTAGTATTACGTTATAACGTA
>NW_025216523.1:0-1375 GCF_014825855.1 Bombus pyrosoma | reverse complement strand
ATTACGTTATAACGTATAACGTTATGTAGTATAATGATAAAACGTATAATGTTAGTTAGTATTACGTTATAACATATAATGTTATATAGTGTTACGTTACACCGTATAACGTTATATAGTATTACGCCTTAACGTATAACGATATGTGTTATTACGTTATAACGTATAACGTTATGTAGTATTACGTTATAACGTATAAGGTTATGTAGCATATCGTTATAAGGTATAAAGTTGTATAGTACTACGTTATAACGTATAACGATTTATAGTGATACATTATAACGTATAACGTTACGTAGTATTACGTTATAACGTATAAAGTTATATAGCATATCGTTATAAGGTATAAAGTTGTATAGTACTACGTTATAACGTATAATGTTATATAGTGATACGTTATAACGTATAACGTGATGTAGTATTATGTTATAACGTAGAACGTTATATAGTGTTACGTTATAACGTATAACGTTACGTACTATTACGTTATAACGTATAACGTTCTGTAGTGTTACGTTATAACATCTAACGTTATGTATTATTACGTTATAATGTATAACGTTATGTAGAATTACGTTGTAACGTATAACGTTACATAGTGTTACGTTACAACGCATAACGTTCTGTAGTGTTACGTTATAACATCTAACGTTATGTAATATTACGTTACAACGTATAACGTTATGTAGTATAATGATATAACGTATAATGTTAGGTAGTATTACGTTATATCGTATAACGTTATATAGTGTTACGTTACAACGTATAACGTTATATAGTGTTACGTTATAACGTATAACGTTATGTAGTATTACGTTATAACGTATAAGGTTATGTAATATTACGTTATAACGTATAACGTTTTGTAGTATTACGTTATAACATCTAACGTTATGTATTATTACGTTATAATGTATAACGTTATGTAGAATTACGTTGTAACGTATAACGTTATGTAGTATTACGATATAACGTATAATGTTATGTAGTATAATGATATAACGTATAATGTTACGTAGTATTACGTTATAACGTATAACGTTACATAGTGTTACGTTACAACGCATAACGTTCTGTAGTGTTACGTTATAACATCTAACGTTATGTAATATTACGTTACAACGTATAACGTTATGTATAATTACTTTATAACGTAAAACGATATATAGTGTTACCTTATAACATATGACGTTATGTAGTATTACGTTATAACTTATAACGTTATGTAATATTACGTTATAACGTATAACGTTATGTTTTGTTACGTTACAACGTATAACGTTGTATAGTATTACGTTATAACGTGTAACGTTATGTAGTATTACGTTATAACTTATAACGTTATGTAATATTACGTTATAACGTATAACGTTAT
>NW_025216522.1:0-1375 GCF_014825855.1 Bombus pyrosoma | reverse complement strand
ATAACGTTATATGGTGTTACGATATAACGTATAAGGTTATATTGTATTACGTAAAAACGTATAACGTTATATCGTGTTACGATATAACGTATAACGTTATATAGTATTATGATATATAGGATAACGTTATATAGTATTATGATATAACGTAAAACGTTATATAGTATTACGATACAACGTATAACGTTATATAGTATTATGATATAACGTATAACGATATATAGTATTACGATATAACGTTAAACGCTATATAGTATTACGATATAACGTATAACGATATATAGTATTACGATATAACGTATAACGATATATAGTATTACGATATAACCTATAACGTTATATAGTATTACGATATAACGTATAACGTTATATTGTATTACGATATAATGTATAACGTTATATAGTATTACGATATAACGTATAACGATATATAGTATTACGATATAACCTATAACGTTATATAGTATTACGATATAACGTATAACGATATATGGTGTTACGATATAACGTATAACGTTATATGGTTTTACGATATAACGTATAAGGTTATATTGTATTACGTAAAAACGTATAACGTTATATCGTGTTACGATATAACGTATAACGTTATATAGTATTATGATATATAGGATAACGTTATATAGTATTATGATATAACGTAAAACGTTATATAGTATTACGATACAACGTATAACGTTATATAGTATTACGATATAACGTATAACGTTATATTGTATTATGATATATAGTATAACGTTATATTGTATTACGATATAATGTATAACGTTATATAGTATTATGATATAACGTATAACGTTATATAGTATAATGATATAACGTATAAAGTTATATAGTATTATGATATATAGTATAACGATATATGGTATTACGATATGACGTATAACGTTATATTGTATTCCGATATAACGTATAACGCTACATTGTATTACTATATAACGTATAAATATATATAGTATTACGATATAACGTATAACGTTATATAGTATTACGATATAACGTATAACGTTATATAGTATTATGATATATAGTATAACGTTATATAGTATTATGATATAACGTATAACCTTATATGGTATTATGATATAACGTATAACGTTATATAGTATTGCGATATAACGTATAACGTTATGTTGTATTACGATATAACGTATAACGTTATATTGTATTACTATATAACGTATAACGATATATAGTATTACGATATAACGTGTAACGTTATATAGTATTACGATATAACCTATAACGTTATATAGTATTACGATATAACGTATAACGTTATATTGTATTACGATATAATGTATAACGTTATATAGTATTACGATATAACGTATAACGTTATATAGTATTATGATAT
>NW_025216521.1:0-1375 GCF_014825855.1 Bombus pyrosoma | reverse complement strand
CGTTATACTACAAAACGTTGTACGCTATAACGTAATAGTACATAACGTTATACAATATAACCTATTGCTACATAACGTTACACGTTATTCGTAATACTACATAACGCTATACGTTATAACACAATAGTACATAATGTTATACATTATAACCTACTGCTACATAACGTTATACGTTAAATCGTTATAGTATATAACGTTATACGTTTTATCGTTATACTACGTAACGTTATACGTTATAACGCAATAGTACATAACGCTATACGTTATAATCTAGTGCTACATAACGCTATACGTTATATCGTAAGACCACATAACGTTGTACGTTATATCGTTATACTATATAACGTTATACGTTTTATCGTTATACTACGTAACGTTATACGTTATAACGCAATAGTACATAACGTTATACGTTATAACCTAGTGCTACATAACGTTATACGTTATATCGTAAGACTACATAACATTATACGTTATAACCTAGTGTTACATAACGTTATACGTTATATCGTAAGACTACATAACGTTATACGTTATATCGTTATACTATATAACGTTATACGTTAGAGCGTAATAGTACATAACGTTATACGTTATAACATAATAGTACATAACGTTATACGTTATAACCTATTGCTACATGACGTTATACGTTAATCGTAATACTACATAACGCTATACGTTATAACACAATAGTACATAACGTTATACGTCATAACGCAATTGTACATAACGTTATACGTTATAACACAATAGTACATAACGTTATACGTTATAACCTAATGCTACACAACGTTATACGTTATATCGTAATACTACATAACGTTATACGTTATATCGTAACGCCACATAACGTCATACGTTATACAGTTATACTACATTATGTCATACGTTATAACGTTATACTACATAACGTTAAACGTTATAAAGTCTTACAATATAACGTTATACGTTATAACATAATGCTACATAACGTTATACGTTATATCGTAATACTACATAACGTTATACGTTATATCGTTATACTATATAACGTTATACGTTATATCGTAACGCCACATAACGTCATACGTTATAAAGTAATACTACATTATGTCATACGTTATAACGTTATACTACATAACGTTAAACGTTATAAAGTCTTACAATATAACGTTATATGTTATAACATAATGCTACATAACGTTATACGTTATATCGTAATACTACATAACGTTATACGTTATATCGTTATACTATATAACGTTATACGTTTTATCCTTATAATACGTAACGTTATATGTTATAATGCAATAGTACAGAACGTTATACGTTATAACATAATAGTACATATCGTTATACGTTATAACCTATTGCTACATGACGTTATACGTTA
>NW_025216520.1:0-1375 GCF_014825855.1 Bombus pyrosoma | reverse complement strand
ATTGTTATATGCTGCATCGTAAAACTACATAACGTTATACGTTATATCGTAATGCTAGATAACGTTATACGTTATATCGTAATACTACATATCGTTATACGTTATAACGTATTACCATATAACGTTATACGTTATATCGCAATGCCACATATCGTTATACGTTATATCGTAATACTACATATCGTTATACGTTATAACGAATTACCATATAACGTTATCCGTTATATCGTATTACCACATATCGTTATACGTTATAACGTATTACCATATAACGTTATCCGTTATATCGTAATACTGTATAACGTTATACGTTATAACGTAACACTACATATCGTTAAACGTTATATCGTAAAACTACATATCGTTATGGGTAATATCGTAATACCATATAACGTTATACGTTATAACGTAATACTATATAACGTTATACGTTATATCGTAATGCTACATTACATTATACGTTATATCGTAATACTAGATATCGTTATACGTTACATCATAACAGTACATATCGTTTTCGTTATATCGTAATGCTACATAACGTTATACGTTATAACGTAGTACTACATAACGTTATACGCTATAACGTAATATTACATAGCTTTATACGTTATATGGTAATATTATATAACGATATACGTTATATCGTAATACTACATATCGTTATACGTTATAAAGTACTACCATATAACGTTATACGTTATATCGTCATGCTACATATTGTTATACGCTATATCGTAATGCTACATAACGTTACACGTTATGTCGTAATAGTACATATCGTCATACGTTATAACGTATTACCATATAACGTTATACGGTATATCGTAATACCACATAACATTATACGTTATATCGTAATACTACATATCGTTATACGTTATATCGTAATACTAAATAACGTTATACGTTGGAACGTAGTACTACATAACGTCATACGTTATATCGTAATGCTACATAACGTTATAAGATATATCGTAATGCTACATAACGTTATCAGTTATATCGTTATACTTTATAACGTTATACGTTACAACGTAACATTACATAACGTTATACGCTATAACGTAATGCTACATAACTTTAAGCCTTATATCGTAACACTACATTACGTTATACATTATAACGTAATACTATATAACGTTATACGTAATATCGTAATGCTACATATCGTTATACGTTATACCGTATTGCTACATAACGTTATACGTTATACCGTATTACCATATAACGTTATACGATATATCGTAGTACCACATATTGTTATACGTTATATCGTAATACCACATACCGTTAGACGTTTTAACGTATTACCATATAACGTTATCCGTTATATCGTAATACTATATATCGTTATACGTTATATCGTAATGCT
>NW_025216519.1:0-1375 GCF_014825855.1 Bombus pyrosoma | reverse complement strand
GTATTACGATCTAACGTATAACGTTATGAGGTGTTACGATATGACGTATAACGTTATGTGGTATTACGATCTAACGTATAACGTTATGTGGTATTACGATCTAACGTATAACGTTATGAGGTGTTACGATATGGCGTATAACGTTATGTGGTATTACGATATAACGTATAACGTTATGTGGTATTACGATATGACGTATAACAATATGTAGTATTACGATATAAGGTATAACGTTATGTGGTATTACGGTGTAAGGTATAACGTTATGTGGGATTACGAAATGACGTATAACGTCATATAGCAATACGATATAACGTATAACGTTATGTGGCATTACGTTATAACGTATAGCTTTTTATAGTATTACGTGATAAGGTATAAGGTAATGTAGTATTAGGATATAACGTATATCATCATATAGCAATACGGCATAACGTATAACGTTATGATGTGTTACGATATGACGTATAACGTTATGTGGTATTACGATATAACGTATAACGCCATATAGCAATACGATATAACGTATAATGTTATGTGGTATTACGATATAACGTATATCGTTATGTGGCACTACGAGATAACGTATAACGATATGTGGTAATACGATAGGACGTATAACATTGTATAGTATTACGTTATAAGGTATAGCGTAATGTAGTATTAGGATATAACGTATATCGTCAAATAGCAATACGATAAAACGTATAACGTTATGAGGTATTGCGATATAACGTATAACGTTATGTGGTATTACGATATGACGTATAACATTATATAGTATTACGTTATAAGGTATAACGTTATTTGGGATTGCGATATAATGTATAACGTTATGTGGTATTACGATCTAACGTATAACGTTATGTGGTATTACGTTATAACGTATAACGTTATGTGGTATTACGATATAAGGTATAACGTTATATAGTATTACGATATAACGTATAACGTTGTTTGGTATTACGATATGATGCATAACATTATATAGTATTACGTTATAAGGTATAACGCAATGTAGTATTAGGATATAACGTATATCGTCATATAGCAATACGACGTAACGTATAACGTTATGAGGTGTTACGATATGACGAATAACGTTATGTTATGTTATGTCGTTACGATATAACGTATAACGCCATATAGCAAAACGATATAACGTATAATGCTATGTGGTATTACGATATAACGTATATCGTTATGTGGTGCTACGAGATAACGTATAACGATATGTGGTATTACGATATAACGTATACCGTTAGGTGGTGCTACGAGATGACGTATAACGTTATGTGGTATAACGATATATCGTTTAGGCTTGTGTTGTATTGCGTTATAGCGTATAACGTTATGTCGTATTACGATATAACGT
>NW_025216518.1:0-2720 GCF_014825855.1 Bombus pyrosoma | reverse complement strand
GATATAACGTATAACGTTATGTGGTATTACGCTATAACGTATAACGATATGCGGTATTACGATATAACGTCTAACTTTATGTGGTAATACGATATAAGGTATAACGTTATATAGTATAACGATATAACGTATAACGTTATGTGGTGTTACGATATGACGTATAACGTTATATAGTATAACGTTATAACGTATAACGTTATGTGGTATTACGATATAACGTATGGCGTTATGTGGTATTACGATCTAACGTATAACTTTATGTGGTGTTACCTTGTAACGTATAACGTTATATAGTATTACGTTATAACGTATAACAATATGTGGTATTACGATATAACGTATGACGTTATGTGGTGCTACGACATAACGTATAACGTTATGTGGTGTTACTCTATAACGTATAACGACATGCGGTATTACGATATAACGTATAACGTTATGTGGTAATGCGATATAAGGTTTAACGACATGCGGTATTACGATATAACGTATAACGTTATGTGGTAATACGATATAAGGTATAACTTTATATAGTATTACGATATGACGTATAACGTTATGTGGTACTACGATATAACGTATGACGTTATGTGGTACTACGATATAACGTATAACGTTATGTGGTGTTACGGTATGACGTCTAACGTTATATAGTATTACGCTATAACGTATAACGTTGCGTGATACTACGTTATAACGTATAACGATATGCCGTATTACGATATAACATATAACGATATGTGGTATTACGCTATAACGTATAACGACATGCGGTATTACGATATAACGTATGACGTTAGGTGGTACTACGATATAACGTATAACGACATGTGGTGGTAAGGTATGACGTCTAACGTTACACAGCATTACGTTATAACGTATAACGTTATGTGGTGTTACGATATGACGTATAAGGTTATATAGTATTACGCTATAACGTATAAGGTTATGTGTTATTACGATATGACGTATAACGTAATGTAGTATTAGGTTATAGCGTATAACGTCATATAGCAATACGATATAACGTTTAACGTTATATAGTGTTACGTTATAACGTATAACGTTATGTGGTACTACGATATAACGCATAATGTTATGTGGTGTTACGATATGACGTATAAGGTTATACAGTATTACGTTAAAACGTATAACGTTATGTGGTATTACGATATAACGTATGACGTTCTGTGGTACTACGATATAACGTATAACGTTATGTGGTGCTACGGTATGACGTCTAGCGTTATATAGTATTACGTTATAGCGTACAACGTTATGTGGTATTATGATATATCGTATACGTCACGTGGTATTACGCTAGAACCTATAACGACATGCGGTATTACGATATAACGTATAACGTTATGTGGTAATACGATATAAGGTATAACGTTATATAGTATTACGATATAACGTATAACGTTATGTGGCACTACGATATAACGTATAACGTTATGTGGAGTTACGATATGATGTATAACTTTATGTGGTATTACGTAATAACGTATAACAGTATGCGGTAATACGATATAACGTATAACGGTATGTGGTATTACGATATAAGGTATAACGTTATATAGTATTACGATATAACGTATGACGAAATGTGGTAAAACGAAATAACGTATAACGTTATATGGTGTTACGGTATGACCTCTAACGTTATATAGTTTTACGTTATAACGTATAACGTTATGTGGTGTTACGATATGACGTATAACGTAATGTAGTATTAGGATATAGCGTATAACGTCATATAACAATGCGATATAACGTATAACGTCGTGTGGTGTTACGATATGACGTATAACGTAATGTAGTATTAGGATATAGCGTATAACGTCATATAGCAATACGATATAACGTATAACGACATGCGGTATTAGGATATAACGTATAACGTTATGTGGTGTTACGGTATGACGTCTAACGTTATACAGTATGACGTTATAACATATAACGTTATGAGGTGTTACGATATGACGTATAAGGTTATATAGTATTACGTTATAACGTATAAGGTTATGTGGTATTACGATATGACGTATAACGTAATGTAGTATTAGGTTATAGCGTATAACGTCATATAGCAATACGATATAACGTTTAACGTTATATAGTGTTACGTTATAACGTATAACGTTATATGGTGTTACGAAATGATGTATAACGTTATGTAGTATTACGTTATAACGTATAACGTTATATGGTATTACGTTATAACGTATAACGTTATGTGGTATTACGATATAACGTATGACGTTCTGTGGTACCACGATATAACGTATAACGTTATGTGGTGTTACGGTATGACGTCTAACGTTATATAGTATTACGCTATAACGTATAACGTTATGTGGTATTACGATATTAACGTATGACGTTATGTGGTACTACGATATAACGTATAACGTAATGAGGTGCTACGGTATGACGTCTAGCGTTATATAGTATTACGTTATAGCGTACAACGTTATGTGGTATTACGATATAACGTATAACGTCACGTGGTATTACGCTATAACGTATAACGACATGCGGTATTACGATATAACGTATAACGTTATGTGGTAATACTATATAAGGTATAACGTTATATAGTATTACGATATAACGTATAACGTTATGTGGTATTACGATATGACGTCTAACGTAATGTATTGTTAGGATATAGCGTATAACGTTATGTGGTATTACGATATAACGTATAACGTTAT
>NW_025216517.1:0-1376 GCF_014825855.1 Bombus pyrosoma | reverse complement strand
AACGTATAACCTTATAAGGTAATATGATATATCGTATTACGATATGTAGTGTTACGTTATAACGTGTAACGTTATATGGTATTACGATATAACGTATAACGATTTGTTGTTTTACAATATAACGTATAATGTTATGTAGCAATACGATATAACGTATAACGTTATGTAGCATTACGATATAACGTATAACGTTATGTAGCATAACGATAAAACGAATAACGTTATGTAGCAATACGATATAACGTATAACGTTATGTAGCATTACGATATAACGTATAACGTTATGTAGTATAACGTTTTTACGTATAGCGGTATATGGTATTACGATATAACGTACAACGATATGTAGTATTACGATATAACGTATGACGATATGTAGTATGACGATATAACGTATAAGGATATGTTGTATTACGATATAACGTATAACGTTATGTAGCATTACGATATAACGTATGACGATATGTAGTATGACGATATAACGTATAAGGATATGTAGCATTACGATATAACGTATAACGTTATGTAGCATAACGATAAAACGAATAACGTTATGTAGCAATACGATATAACGTATAACGTTATGTAGCATTACGATATTACGTATAACGCTATGTAGCAATACCATATAACGTATAACGTTATGTAGTATTACGTTATAACGTATAACGTTATATGGTATTACGATGTAATGTATAACGATATGTTGTATTACGATATACCGTATAACGTTATGTAGCATAACGATATAACGAATAACGTTATGTAGCGATACGATATAACGTATAACGTTATGTATCATTACGATATAACGTATAACGTTATGTAGCATTACGATATAACGTATAACGTTATGTAGCATTACGATATAACGTATAACGTTATGTAGTATTACGTTATAACGTATAACGTTATATTATATTACGATATAACGTATAACGTTATGTAACATTACGATATAACGTATAACGATATGTAGTAATACGTTACAACGTATAACGTTATGTAGGATTACGATATAACGTATAACCTTATAAGGTAATATGATATAACGTATGACGATATGTAGTATTACGTTACAACGTATAACGTTATGTAGGATTGCGATATAACGTATAACCTTATAAGGTAATATGATATAACGTATAACGATATGTAGTATTACGATATAACGTACAACGCTATGTAGCATTACGATATAACGTATAACGATATGTAGTATTACGTTACAACGTATAACGTTATGTAGGATTGCGATATAACGTATAACCTTATAAGGTAATATGATATAACGTATAACGATATGTAGTATTACGATATAACGTATAACGCTATGTAGCATTACGATATAACGTATAACGTTATGTAGTGTTACG
>NW_025216516.1:0-1376 GCF_014825855.1 Bombus pyrosoma | reverse complement strand
CATATCGTTATACGTTATATCGTAATACTACATAACGTTACGCGGTATTACGTCATATTACATAACGTTATTCGTTATATCGCAATGCTATATAACGTTATACGTTATATCGTATTGCTACATAACGTTATACGTTATACCGTAATACTACATAACGTTACACGTTATAACGTAATATTACATAACGTTATACGTTATATCGTAAGGCTATATAACGTTATACGTCATAACGTAATGCTATATAACGTTATACGTTATGAAGTGATAGTATATAACGTTATACGTTATAACGTAATGCTATATAACGTTATACGTTATATCGTGATGCTACATATCGTTATACGTTATATCGTAATACTACATAACGTTACGCGGTATTACGTCATATTACATAACGTTATACGTTATATCGTAAGGCTATATAACGTTATACGTTATGACGTAATGCTATATAACGTTATACGTTATGAAGTAATAGTATATAACGTTATACGTTATAACGTAATGCTATATAACGTTATACGTTATATCGTGATGCTACATATCGTTATACGTTATATCGTAATACTACATAACGTTACGCGGTATTACGTAATATTACATAACGTTATACGTTATAACGTAATACTACATAACGTTATACCATAGAACGTAATACCACATAACGTTATACGCTATAACGTAACACTGTATAACGTTATACGTTATAACGTAATACTATATAACGTTATACGTTATAACGTAATGCTATATAACGTTATACGTTACAACGTATAGGTATATAACGTTATACGTTATATCGCAATGCTACATAGCGTTATACGTTATACCGTAATACTGCATAACGTTACACGTTATTACGTAATATTACATAACGTTATACGTTATATCGTAAGGCTATATAACGTTATACGTTATGACGTAATGCTATATAACGTTATACGTTACAACGTAATGCTATAAAACGTTATACGTTACAACTCAATAATACAGAACGTTATACGTTATAACGTAATGCTATATAACGTTATACGTTATAACGTAATACTACATAACGTTATACGATAGAACGTAATAAGACATAACGTTATACGCTATAACGTAACACTGTATAACGTTATACGTTATATAGTAATGCTACATAACGTTATACGCCATATCGCAATGCTATATAACTTTACACATTACAACTGAATAATACACAACGTTATACGTTATAACGTAATACTACATAACGTTATACGTTATAACGTAATACTACGTAACGTCATACGTTATATCGTAATGCTACATAACGTTACACGTCATGATGTAATACTACATAACGTTATACGTTATAACGTAACACTACATAACGTCATACGTTAAAACGTAAT
>NW_025216515.1:0-1376 GCF_014825855.1 Bombus pyrosoma | reverse complement strand
CATAACGTTATACGTTATATCGTAATGCTACATAACGCTATTCGTTATAACGTTACATTATATAACGTTATACGTTATAACGTAATGCTATATAACGTTATACGTCATATGGTAATGCAACATAGCGTTATACGTTATAACGTAATGATACATAACGTTATACGTTATAACGTAGTACTATATAACGTTATACGTTATAACGTAATGCTATATAACGTTATACGTTATGTCATAGTGCTACATAACGTTAGACGTTATACAGTAATGATACATAACGTTATACGTAATAACGTAATACTACATAAAGTTATACGTTATATCGTAATGCTACATAACGTTATACGTTATACCGTAATGCTACACAACGTTATACGTTATAACGTAATGCTATATAACGTTATACGTTATGTCATAGTGCTACATAACGTTAGACGTTATACAGTAATGATACATAACGTTATACGTAATAACGTAATACTACATAAAGTAATACGTTATATCGTAATGCTACATAACGTTATACGTTATACCGTAATGCTACACAACGTTATACGTTATAACGTAATGGTATATAACGTTATACGTTATAACGTAATGATACATAACCTTATACGATATAACGTTATACTATATAACGTTATACGTTATACCGTAATGCTACATAACGTTATACGTTATACCGTAATGCTACACAACGTTATACGTTATAACGTAATGGTATATAACGTTATACGTTATATCGTAATGCTACATAACGTTATACGTTATACCGTAATGCTACACAACGTTATACGTTATAACGTAATGGTATATAACGTTATACGTTATAACGTAATGATACATAACCTTATACGATATAACGTTATACTATATAACGTTATACGTTATAACGTAATACTATATAACGATATGCGTTACAACGCAATAATACATAACGTTATACGTTACGGCGCAATAATACACAACGTTATACGCTATAACGTAACACTATATAACGTTATACGTGATGACGCAATGCTATATAACGTTATAAGGTACAACGCAATAATACATAACGTTATACGTTATACCATAATGCTACCAAACGTTATACGTTATATCATAGTGCTATATAACGTTATACGTTATACCGTAATGCTACATAACGTTATACGTTATAACGTAATACTACATAACCTTATACGTTATATCGTGATGCTACATAACGCTATTCGTTATAACGTTACATTATATAACGTTATACGTTATAACGTAATGCTATATAACGTTATACGTCATATGGTAATGCAACATAGCGTTATACGTTATAACGTAATGATACATAACGTTATACGTTATAACGTAGTACTATATAACGTTATACGTTATAACGTAAT
>NW_025216514.1:0-1377 GCF_014825855.1 Bombus pyrosoma | reverse complement strand
TTATAACGTAATGCTACATAACGTTATACGTTATAACATATATCTACATAGCGTTATACGTTATAACGTAATGCTTCATAACGTTATACGTTATATCGTAATACTACATATCGCTATATGTTATAACGTAATGCTTCATAACGTTATACGTTACATCCTAATACCATATAACGTTATATGTTACAACGTATTGCTATATAACGTTATACGTTATAACGTAATGCTACATAACGTAATACGTTCTAACATATATCTACATAGCGTTATACGTTATAACGTAATGCTACATAACGTTATACGTTACATCCTTATGCCATATAACGTTATACGTTATAACGTAATACTATATTACGTTATACGTTATAACGTAATGCTACATAACGTTATACGTTATATCGTAATATGACATATCGCTATATGTTATGACGTAATGCTACATAACGTTATACGTTACATCCTAATACCATATAACGTTATACGTTACAACGTATTGCTATATAACGTTATACGTTATAACGTAATGCTACATAACGTTATACGTTATAACGTAATGCTACATAACGTTATACGTTATAACATATATCTACATAGCGTTATACGTTATAACGTAATGCTACATATCGATATACGTTATATCCTAATACCATATAACGTTATACGTTATAACGTAATACTATATAACGTTATACGTTATAACATAATGCTACATAACGTTATACGTTATATCGTAATATTACATATCGCTATATGTTATAATGTAATGCTACATAACGTTATACGTTACATCCTAATACCATATAACGTTATACGTCACAACGTATTGCTATATAACGTTATACGTTATAACGTAATGCTACAAAACGTTATACGTTATATCGTAATACTACATAACGCCATACGTTATAACATATATCTACATAACGTTATACGTTATAGCGTAATGATGCATAGCGTCATACGTTATAACTTATATCTACATAGCGTTATACGTTATAACGTAATGCTACATAACGTTATACGTTACATCCTAATACCATATAACGTTATACGTTATAACGTAATACTATATAACGTTATACGTTATAACATACATCTACATAGCGTTATACGTTATAACGTAATGCTACATAACGTTATACGTTACATCCTAATACCATATAACGTTATACGTTATAACGTATTCTACATAACGTTATACGTTATAACGTAATGCTACAAAACTTTATACGTTATAACATATATCTACATAGCGTTATACGTTATAACGTAATACTACGTAACGTTATACGTTATAACGTAATGCTACATAACGTTATACGCTGTAACGTAATACTACATGACGTTATACGTTATATCGTAACATGACATAACGTTATA
>NW_025216513.1:0-1377 GCF_014825855.1 Bombus pyrosoma | reverse complement strand
TACTATATAACGTTATACGTTATATCGCGATGCTACATAACGTTATACGTTATAACGTAATACTATATAACGTTATACGTTATAACGTAATGCTATATAACGTTATACGTTATATCGTAATGCTACATAACGTTATACGTTATACCGTAATACTACATAACGATACACGTTATAACGTAATATTACATAACGTTATACGTTATAACGTAATAATATATAACGTTATACGTTATATCGCGATGCTACATAACGTTATACGTTATATCGTAAGGCTAAATAACGTTATAAGTTAAATCATAATGCTACATAACGTTAAACATTATGAAGTAATACTATATAACTATATACGTTATAACGTAATTCTATATAAGGTTATACGTTATGACGTAATGCTATATAACGTTATACGTTATACCGTGATGCTACATAACGTTACACGTTATTACGTAATATTACATAACGTTATACGTTATATCGTAAGGCTATATAACGTTATACGTTATATCATAATGCTTCATAACGTTATACGTTATGAAGTAATACTATATAACGTTATACGTTATAACGTAATGCTATATAACGTTATACATTATATCGTGAAGCTACATATCGTTATACGTTACAACGTAATTCTATATAACGTTATACGTTATAACGTAATGCTATATAACGTTATACGTTATGAAGTAATACTATATAACGTTATACGTTATAACGTAATGCTATATAACGTTATACGTTATGAAGTAATACTATATAACGTTATACGTTATAACGTAATGCTATATAACGTTATACGTTATATCGTGACGCTGCATATCGTTATACGTTATGAAGTAATACTATATAACGATATAGGTTACAACGCAAGAATACATAACGTTATACGTTATATCGTGATGCTACATAGCGTTATACGTTATACCGTAATACTACATAACGTTACACGTTATTACGTAATATTACATAACGTTATACGTTATATCGTAAGGCTATATAACGTTATACGTTATATCGTAAGGCTAAATAACGTTATACGTTAAATCATAATGCTACATAACGTTAAACATTATGAAGTAATACTATATAACTATATACGTTATAACGTAATACTATATAAGGTTATACGTTATGACGTAATGCTACATAACGTTATACGCTATAACGTAATACTATAGAACGTTATACGTTATATCGCGATGCTACATAACGTTATACGTTATAACGTAATACTATATAACGTTATACGTTATAACGTAATGCTATATAACGTTATACGTTATATCGTAATGCTACATAACGTTATACGTTATACCGTAATACTACATAACGATACACGTTATAACGTAATATTACATAACGTTGTACGTTATAACG
>NW_025216512.1:0-1377 GCF_014825855.1 Bombus pyrosoma | reverse complement strand
ATATCGTTATACGTTATCTCGTAATACTATACAACGTTCTACGTTGTAACGTATTACTACATAACGTTGTACGTTACATCGTAATGCTACATAACGTTATACGTTATATCGTGATGCTGCATAACGTTATACGTCATGACGTAATACTACATATCGTTATACGTTATATCGTATTACCATATAGAGTTATACGTTATGTAGTAATACTTCATAACGTTACACGTTATATCGTAATACCATATATCGTTATACGTTATAACGTAATGCTACATAACGTTAAACGTTATATGGTAATACTATACAACGTTCTACGTTGTAACGTATTACTACATAACGTTGTACGTTACATCGTAATGCTACATAACGTTATACGTTATATCGTGATGCAGCATAACGTTATACGTCATGACGTAATACTACATATTGTTATTCATTATATCGTATTACCATAGAACGTTATACGTTATATCGTGATGCTGCATAACGTTATACGCCATGACGTAATACTACAAAACTTTATACGTTATGTCGTATTACAGTATAACTTTAGACGTTATATCGTAATTCTATATAACGTTATACGCAATAACGTAATAGTGCATAACGTTTTACGTTATATCTTAATACTACATGTCGTTATACGATATATCGTAATACTACATAACGTTATACGCTATAACGTAATGCTACATAACGTTATACGTTATATCGTAATACCATATATCGTTATACGTTGTATCGTAATGCTACGTATCGTTATTCGTTATACCGTACTGCTACATATTGTTACACGTTGTATCGCAATATTACATAACGTTATACCCTATAACGTAATGCTACATAACGTTATACGTTATATCGTAATGCTACATAACGTTATACGTTATATCGTAATACTACATACCGTTATACGTTATGTTGTAGTGCTACATAACGTTATACGTTATATCGTAATACTATATATCGTTATACGTTATAAAGTAATGCTACATAACGTTATACGTTATATCGTAATACAACATATCGTTATACGTTATAACGTAATGCTACATAACGTTATACGTTATATTGTAATACTACATATCGTTATACGCTATAACGTAATAGTACATAACGTTTTACCTTATATCTTAATACTACATATCGTTATACGATATATCGTAATACTACATAACGTTATGCGCTGTAACGTAATGCTACATAACGTTATACGTTATATCGTAGTGCTACATAAAGTTATACGTTATATCGTAATACTATATAACGTTATACGTTATATCGTAGTACCATATATCGTTATACGTCACAACGGAATGCTACATAACGCTATACGTTATATCGTAATGCTACATAACGTTATTCGTTATACCGTAATGC
>NW_025216511.1:0-1377 GCF_014825855.1 Bombus pyrosoma | reverse complement strand
AAACGTTACGTAGTGTGACGTTATAACGTATAACGATATATGGTATTACGATATAACGTATAACCATATGTTGTATTACGAGATAACGTATAACGTTATGTAGCATTACGTTATAACGTATAACGTTATGTAGTGTTACGTTATAACGTATAACGTTATCTAGTATTACGATATGACGTATAACGTTATGTAGTATTACGTAATAGCGTATAACATTATGTAGTATTACGATATATCGTATAACGTTATGTAGTACTACGTTACAACGTATAACGTTATATAGTATTACGATATAGCGTATAACGATATGCAGTATAACGTTGCAACGTAAAGCGTTATGTAGTATTACGATATAACGTATAACGTTATATAGTATTGCGATATAACGTATAGCGTTATGTAATATTACGTTGTATCGTATGACATTATGTAGTGTTACGTTATAACGTATAACGTTGTGTAGTATTACATTATAACGTGTAACGTTATATAGCATTACGTTATAACGTATAGCGTTATGTAATATTACGTTGTATCGTATGACGTTATGTAGAGTTACGTTATAACGTATAACGTTATGTAGTATAACGTTACAACGTATAACGTTATATAGTATTACGATATAACGTTTAACGTTATATGGTATTACGATATAACGTATAACGTTATATGGTATTACGATGTAGCGTATAACGTCATGTAGTACTACGATATAACATATAACGTTGTGTAGTAATACGATATAACGTATAACGTTATGTAGTGTTACGTTATAACGTATAACGATATATGGTATTACGATATAACGCATAACCTTATGTTGTAATACGTTACAACGTATTACGTTCTATAGTATTACGATATAACGAATAACGTCATGTAGCATTACGTTATAGCGTATAACGATATGTAGTACTACGTTACAACGTACAACGTTATGTCGTATTACGATATAGCGTGTAACGATATGTTGTATTACGACATAACTTATAACGTTATAAGGTAATATGTTACAACGTATAACGATATGTAGCATTACGATATAACATATAACGTTATATAGTATTATGATATAACATATAACATTATAATGTAATATGTTATAACGTATGACGATGTGTAGTTTTACGTTATAACGTATAACGTTATGTAGTATAACGTTACAATGTAAGATGTTGTATAGTATTACGATATAACGTATAACGTTATGTAGTATAACTTTACAATGTAAAACGTTATATAGTATTACGATATAACGTATAACGTTATGTAGCATTACGATATAACGTATAACGTTATGTAGCATTACGCTATAGCGTATAATGTTATGTAGTATAACCTTATAACGAATAACGTTACATAGTATTACGATGTAAC
>NW_025216510.1:0-1377 GCF_014825855.1 Bombus pyrosoma | reverse complement strand
ATACGTTATATCATAATACTACACATCGTTATACGTCATAGCGTAGTACTACACAACGTTATATGTTATACCGTAATACCGTATAACGTTATACGCTATATCGTAGTAACATATAACGTTATATGTTATATCGTAATACTACACAACGTTATACGTCATAACGTAATACTATACAACGTTATACGTCACAACGTAATACTATACAACGTTATACGTCATAACGTAGTACTATATAACGTTATATGTTATATCGTGATACCGTATAACGTTATACGCTATATCGTAGTAGCACATAACGTTATACGTTATATCATCATACTACAGAACGTTATACGTCATAACGTAGTATATATTACGTTATAAGTCTTTACGTATTGCTATATAACGTTATATGTTATATCGTAATACTGTATAAGGTTATACGTTATAACGTCATACCATGTAACGTTATACGTTATATCATAATATTACATATCGTTATATGTCATAACGTAATACTATTCAACGTTATACGTCATAACGTAGTACTATAAAACGTTATATGTTATATCGTAATACCGTATAACGTTATACGCTATATCGTAGTAACGTTTAACGTTATATGTTATATCGTAATACCATATAACGTTATACGTTATATCATCAAACTACAGAACGTTATACGTCATAACGTAGTACTATATGTCGTTATACGTTATAACGTAATACTTTATATCGTTATACGTCATAACGGTAGTACTATATAACGTTATACGTTATATTATCGTACTACAGAACGTTATACGCCATAACGTAGTGCTATATAACGTTATACGTTATATCATAATACTGCACAACGTTATACGTCATAACGTAATACTATACAACGTTATACGTCATAACGTAGTACTATATAACGTTATACGTTATATCATCATACTGCAGAACGTTATACGTCATAACGTATTATATATAACGTTATAATTCATAACGTAATACTATATAACGTTATACGCTATATCGTAATACTATAGATCGTTATACGTCATAACGTAGTACTATACAACATTATATGTTATATCGTAATACCGCATAACGTTATACGCTATATAGTAGTAACATATAACGTTATATGTTATATCGTAATACCATATAACGTTATACGTTATATCATCATACTACAGAACGTTATACGTCAAAATGTAGTACTATATAACGTTATATGTTATATCGTAATACCGTATAATGTTATACGCTATATCGTAGTAACATATAACGTTATACGTTATATCATAATACTGCACAACGTTATACGTCATAACGTAATACTATACAACGTCATACGTCATAACGTAGTACTATATAACGTTATATGTTCTATCCTGATACAGTATATCG
>NW_025216509.1:0-1378 GCF_014825855.1 Bombus pyrosoma | reverse complement strand
TATAACGTTATGTCATGTTACGATATAACGTATAACGTCATGTAGTATTACGTTACAGCGTATAACGTTATGTAGCATTACGTTATAACGTATAACGTTACGTAGTATTACGTTATAACGTATAACGCTATGTAGATATATGTTATAACGTATAAAGTTTTGTAGCATTACGTTATAACGTATAACGTTATGTAGAATATGTTATAACGTATAACGTTATATGGTATTAGGATGTAACTAATAACGTTATGTAGCATTACGTTATAACGTATAACGCTATGTAGATATATGTTATAACGTATAACGTTATATAGTATTACCTTATAACGTATAACGTTATATGGTATTAGGATGTAACGTGTAACGTTATGTAGCATTACGTTATAACGTATAACGCTATGTAGATATAAGTTATAACGTATAACGCTATGCATCATTACGCTATAACGTATAACGTTATGTAGATATATGTTATAACGTATGGCGTTATGTAGTATTACGATATAACGTATAACGTTATGTAGCATTACGTTATAACGTATAACGTTATACAGCAATACGTTGTAACGTATAACGTTATATGGTATTAGGATGTAACGTATAACGTTATGAAGCATTACGTTATAATGTATAACGCTATGTAGATATATGTTATAACGTATAACGTTATGTAGCACTACGTTCTAACGTATAACGCTATGTAGATATATGTTATAACGTATAACGTTATGTAGCATTACGTTATAACGTATAACGTTATATAGCAATACGTTGTAACGTATAACGTTATATGGTATTAGGATGTAACGTATAACGTTATGTAGCATTACGTTATAACATATAGCGATATGCAGTATTACGATATAACGTATAACGTTATGTAGCATTACGTTATAACGTATAACGTTATATAGTATTACGTTATAACGTATAACGTTACATGGTATTAGGATATAACGTATATCGTTATGTAGCATTACGTTATAACGTATTACGCTATGTAGATATATGTTATAACGTATAACGTTATGTAGCATTACATTATAACGTATTACGTTATGTAGCATTACGTTATAACGTATAACATTAAGTAGCATTACATTATAACGTATTAGGTTATGTAGCAATACGTTATAACGTGTAACGTTATGTAGATATATGTTATAACGTATAACGTTCTATAGTGTTACGATACAACGTATTACGTTATGTAGAATATGTTATAACGTATGGCGTTATGTAGTATAACGATATAACATATAACGTTACTCAACATTACGTTGTAACGTATAACATTATGTAGACATATGTTATAACGTATAACGTTATGTAGCATTACGCTATAACGTATAACGTTATATAGTATTACGTTATAACT
>NW_025216508.1:0-1378 GCF_014825855.1 Bombus pyrosoma | reverse complement strand
CGTATAACGTTATATAGTATTATGATGTATCGTATAACGTTATACAGTATTATGCTATAACGTATAACGTTATATAGTATTACGATATAACGTATAACGTTATATTGTATTATGATATAACGTTCAACGTTATATAGTATTATGATATATAGTATAACTTTATATAGTATTACGATATAACGTATAACGTTATATTGTACTACGATATAACGTATAACGTTATATTGTATTATGATATAACGTATAACGTTATATAGTATTACGATATAACGTATAACGTTATATTGTATTATGATATAACGTTCAACGTTATATAGTATTATGATGTATCGTATAACGTTATACAGTATTATGCTATAACGTATAACGTTATATAGTATTACGATATAACGTATAACGTTATATTGTATTATGATATAACGTTCAACGTTATATAGTATTATGATATATAGTATAACTTTATATAGTATTATGATAAAACGTATAACGTTTTGTATTATTATGATGTATCGTATAACATTATATGGTATTACGATATAACGTATAACGTTGTATGGTATTACGATATAACGTATAACGTTATATAGTATTACGATATAACGTATAACGTTATATAGTATTACGATATAACGTATAACGTTTTATGGCATTACGATATAACGTATAACGTTATATAGTATTACGATATAACGTATAACGTTATATTGTATTAGGATATAACGTATAACGTTATATTGTATTATGATATAACGTTCAACGTTATATAGTATTATGATATATAGTATAACTTTATACAGTATTATGATATAACGTATAACGTAATATAGTATTATGATGTAACGTATAACGTTATATGGTATTACTATATAACGTATAACGTTGTATGGTATTACGATATAACGTATAACGTTATGTGGTATTACGATATAACGTATAACGTTATATGGTATTACGATATAACGTATAACGTTATATAGTATTACGATATAACGTATAACGTTATATTGTATTAGGATATAACGTATAACGTTATATATTATTACGATATAACGTATAACGTTATATGGTATTACGATATAACGTATAACGTTATATAGTATTATGATATTGCGTATAACGTTATATGGTATTACGTTATAACGTATGACGTTATATAGTATTACGATATAACGCATAACGTTATATAGTATTATGATATAACGTATAACATTATATAGTATTACGACATAACGTATAACGTTATATGGTATTACGATATAACGTATAACGTTATATATTATTATGATATTGCGTATAACGTTATATGGTATTACGTTATAACGTATGACGTTACATAGCATTACGATATAACGTATAACGTTATATTGTATTATGATAT
>NW_025216507.1:0-2727 GCF_014825855.1 Bombus pyrosoma | reverse complement strand
TACGTTGGAACGTAGTACTACATAACGTTATACGTTATACCGTAATGCTACATATCGTTATTCGTTATATCGTAATGCTGCATTACGATATCGGTAATATCGTAACAGTACATATCGTTTTCGTTATATCGTAATGCTACATAACGTTATACGTTATAACGTAATACTATGCAACGTTATAAGTTATATAGTAATGCTATGTAACGTTATACGTTATATCGTAATACCATATAACGTTATACGTTATATCGTAATACTATATTGCGTTACACGTTATAATGTAATACAACACATCGTCATACGTTATAACGTATTATTACATATCGTTATATGCTGTATCGTAAAACCACATAACGTTATACGTTATATCGTAATGCTAGATAACGTTATACGTTATATCGTAATACTACATATCGTTATACGTTATAACGTATTACCATATAACGTTATACGTTATATCGTAATACCACATATCGTTATACGTTATATCGTAATACTACATATCGTTATACGTTACAACGTATTACCATATAACGTTATCCGTTATATCGTAACACTAAATAACGTTATACGTTATATCGTAATGCTACATAACGTTATACGTTATAACGTAATACTATATAACGTTATACGTTATATCGTAATGCTACATTACATTATACGTTATATCGTAATACTAGATACCGTTATACGTTATATCGTAATGCTACATAACGTTATACGTTTTATCGTAATACTATATAGCGTTACACGTTATAATGTAATACAACACATCGTTATACGTTATAACGTATTATTACATATCTTTATATGCTGTATCGTAAAACCACATAACGTTATACGTTATATCGTAATGCTAGATAACGTTATACGTTATATCGTAATACTACATATCGTTATACGTTATAACGTATTACCATATAACGTTATACGTCATATCGTAATGCTACATAACGTTATACGTTATAACGTAATATTATATATCGTTATATGCTATATCGTAATACTACATAACGTTATACGTTGGAACGTAGTACTACATAACGTTATACGTTATAACGTAACACTACATAATGTTATACGTTGGAACGTAGTACTACAAATCGTTATACGTTATAACGTAACACTATATAACGTTATACATTATATCGTAATGCCACATTACATTATACGTTATATCGTAATACTAGACATCGTTATACGTTACATCGTAACAGTACATATCGTTTTCGTTATATCGTAATGCTACATAACGTTATACGTTATAACGTAGTACTACATAACGTTATACGCTATAACGTAATGCTACATAACGTTAAACGTTATATCGTAACACTACATATCGTTATGCGTAATATCGTAATATCATATAACGTTATACGTCATATCGTAATGCTAAATATCGTTATACGTTATATCGTAATGCTACATAACGTTATACGTTATAACGTAACACTACAAAACGTTATACGTTGGAACGTAGTACTACATAACGTTATACGTTATAACGTAACACTACATAACGTTATACGTTGGAACGTAGTACTACATATCGTTATACGTTATAACGTAACACTATATAACGTTATACATTATATCGTAATGCCATTTTACATTATACGTTATATCGTAATACTAGACATCGTTATACGTTACATCGTAACAGTACATATCGTTTTCGTTATATCGTAATGCTACATAACGTTATACGTTATAACGTAGTACTACATAACGTTATACGCTATAACGTAATGCTACATAACGTTAAACGTTATATCGTAACACTACATATCGTTATGCGTAGTATCGTAATACCATACAACGTTATACGTCATATCGTAATGCTACATACCGTTATACGTTATATCGTAATGCTACAAAACGTTATACGTTATAACGTAATACTATAGAACGTTATACGTTTTATCGTACCACTACATATCGTTATGCGTAATATCGTACCACTATATAACGTTATACGTCATATCGTAATACTACATATCGTTATACGTTATATCGTAACACTACATATCGTTATGCGTAATATCGTTATACTATATAACGTTATACGTTATAACGTAACACTACATAACGTTATACGTTATAACGTAATACTATGTAACGTTATACGTTATATCGTAATGCTACATTACATTATACGTTATATCGTAATACTAGATATCGTTATACGTTATATCGTAACAGTACATATCGTTTTCGTTATATCGTAACGCTACATAACGTTATACGTTATAACGTAACACCACATAACGTTATACGTTATAACGTAATACTATATAACGTTATAAGTTATATAGTAATGCTACATAACGTTATAGGTTATAACGTAATACTATATAACGTTATACGTTATATCGTAACGCTGCATAACGTTATACGTTATAACGTAACACTACATAACGTTATACGTTATAACGTAATACTATATAACGTTATAAGTTATATAGTAATGCTACATAACGTTATAGGTTATAACGTAATACTATATAACGTTATACGTTATAACATAATACTAAATAACGTTATACGTTATATTGTAATGCTACATAACATTATACGTCATAACGTATTACCATGTAACGGTATATGTTATATCGTAATACCACATATCGTTATACGTTATATCGTAATACTACATATCGTTATACGTTATATCGAATTGCCATATAACGTTATCCGTTATATCGTGATACTATATATAACGTT
>NW_025216506.1:0-1378 GCF_014825855.1 Bombus pyrosoma | reverse complement strand
ATGTAGTACTACGTTACAACGTATAACGTTATATAGTATTACGATATAACGTATAATGTTATGTAGCATTACGACATAACGTATAACGTTATGTAGCATTCCGTTATAACGTGTAACGATATATGGTATTACGATATAACGCATAACGTTATGTAGCACTACGATATAACGTATAACGCTATATGGTACTACGTTATAAAGTATAACTATATATGGTATAATGATATAACGTATAACACTATGTAGTATTACGATATAACGTATAACGATATATGGAATTACGATACAAGGTATAGCGTTATGTAGCATTACGATATAACGTATAACGTTATATGGTAAGTCGTTATAACGTACAACGTTATGTAGCATTACGATATAACGTATAACGATATGTAGTGTCACGATATAACGTATAAAGTTATGTAGCATTACGATAAAACGTATAACGTTCTGCAGCATTACGATACAACGTATGACGCTATTTAGTATTTCGATATCACGTGTAACGTTATGTATAACGTTATGTATTACGTTACAACGTATGACGCTATATAGTATTACGATATAACGTATAACGTTATGTGGCACTACGACGTATCGTATAACGTTTTGTAGCATTACGTTATAACGTATAACGATATGTGGTATTACGATATAACGTATAACGTTATGTAGCACTACGACATATCGTATAACGTTTTGTAGCATTACGTTATAACGTATAACGATATGTGGTATTACGACATAACGTATAACGATATGTAGTGTTACGATATAACGTATAACGTTATGTAGTACTACGTTACAACGTATAACGTTATATAGTGTTACGATATAACGTATAATGTTATGTAGCATTACGACATAACGTATAACGTTATGTAGCATTCCGTTACAACGTATGACGCTATATAGTCTTACGATATAACGTATAACGAATTGTAGCATTACGTAACAACGTATGACGCTATATAGTCTTACGATATAACGCAGAACATTATGTAGCATTCCGTTACAACGTATGACGCTATATAGTATTACGATATAACGTATAACGGTATATGGTAACTCGTTATAACGTATAACGTTATGTAGCATTACGATATAACGTAAAACGATAAGTACTGTTACTATATAACGTATAACGTTATGTAGTACTGCGTTACAACGTATGACGCTATATAGTCTTACGATATAACGTATAACGTTATGTAGCATTACGTTACAGCGTATAACGTAATGTAGTATTACGATATATCGTATGACGCTATATAGTATTACGATATAACGTATAACGATATGTAGTGTTACGATATAACGTATAACGTTATGTAGTATTACGATATAACGTATAACGATATGTAGCATTACGATACAA
>NW_025216505.1:0-1380 GCF_014825855.1 Bombus pyrosoma | reverse complement strand
CGATATAACGTATAACGATATGTAGCATTACGATATAACGTATAACGATATGTGGTATTACGATATAACGTATAACGTTATATGGTAATACGGTATCACGTATAACGATATGTAGCATTACGATATAACCGATAACGTTATGCAGCATGACGATATAACGAAAACGATATGTACTGTTACGATATAACGGATAACGTTATGTAGCATTACGATATGACGTATAACGTTATGTAGCATTACGATATAACGTATAACGTTATGTAGTACTACGTTCCAACGTATAACGTTATTTAGTATTACGATATAACGTATAACGATATGTAGTATGACGATATACCTTATAACGTTATATGGTAATACGTTATAACGTATAACGATATGTAGTTTTACGATATAACGTATAACGTTATCTATCATTACGATATAACGTATAAAGTTATGTAGTTTTACGATATAGCATATAACGATATGTAATAATACGTTCCAACGTATAACGTTATATAGTACTACGATTAGACGGATAACGTTATATGGTAATACGTTATAACGTATAACGATATGTAGTATTACGATATAACGTATAACGATATGTGGTATTACGATATAACGTATAACGTTATATGGTAATACGTTATAACGTATAACGATATGTAGTATTACGATGTAACGTATAACGTTATCTAGCATTACGATATAACGTATAACGTTATGTAGTTTTACGATACAGCATATAACGATATGTAATAATACGTTATAACGTATAACGTCATATAGTATTACGTTATGACGTATAACTATATGTAATAATACGTTATAACGTTTAACGTTATGTGGTATTACATTATAACGTGTAACGCTATATAGTATTACGATATAGCGTATAACGATATGTAGCATTACGATATAACGTATAACGATATGTGGTATTACGATATAACGTATAACGTTATATGGTAATACGGTATAACGTATAACGATATGTAGCATTACGATATTACCGATAACGTTATGCAGCATGACGATATAACGAATAACGATAGGTAGCATTCCGATATAACGTATAACGTTATGTAGTACTACGTTGCAACGTATAACGTTATGTAGTGTTACGATAAAAGGTTTAACGTTATGTAGCATTACGTTATAGCGTATAACGTTATGTAGTACTACGTTATAGCGTATAACGTTATGTAGCATTACGATATAACGTATAACGATATGTAGCATTACGATATGACGTATAACGTTGTGTAGTACTATGTTATAACAAATAACGTTATGTAGCATTACGATATAACGAAAACGATATGTACTGTTACGAAATAACGGATAACGTTATGTAGCATTACGATATGACGTATAACGTTATGTAGCATTACG
>NW_025216504.1:0-1380 GCF_014825855.1 Bombus pyrosoma | reverse complement strand
AGTATTACGATATAACGTATAACGTTATGTAGCATTACGTTATAACGTATAACGTTATGTAGCATTACGTTGTAACGTATAACATTATGTAGAATATGTTATAACGTATGGCGTTATGTAGTATTGCGATATAACATATAACGTTGTTTAACGTTACGTTATAATGTATCTCGTTATGTAGATATATGTTATAACGTATAACGTTATGTAGCATTACGTTATAACGTATAACGTTATATAGTATTACGTTATAACGTATAACGCTATGTAGATATATGTTATAACGTATAAGGTTATGTAGCATTACGTTATAACGTATAACGTTATGTAGATATATGTTATAAATTATAACGTTATGTATCATTACGCTATAACGTATAACGTTATGTATCATTACGCTATAACGTATAACGATATGTAGATAAATGTTATAACGTATAACGTTATGTAGCATTACGTTATAACGTATAACGTTATATGGTATTAGGATGTAACGTATAACGTTATGTAGCATTACGTTATAACGTATAACGTTATATAGCATTACGTTATATCGTATAACATTATATGGTATTAGGATGTAACGTATAACGTTATGTAGCATTACGTTATAACGTATAAAATTATGGAGATATATGTTATAAAGTATAACGTTATGTATCGTTACGCTATAACGTATAACGATATGTAGCTAAATGTTATAACGTATAACGATATGTAGCTAAATGTTATAACGTATAACGTTATGTAGCATTACGTTATAACGTATAACGTTTTATAGTATTACGTTATAACGTATAACGTTATGTAGTATTACGCTATAACATATAACGATATGTAGTATTGCGATATAGCGTATAACGTTATATAGCATTACGTTATAACGTATAGCGTTATATAGTATTACGTTATAACGTATAAGGTTATGTAGCATTACGTTATAACGTATAACATTATATAGTATTACTTTATAACGTATAACGTTATGTAGATATATGTTATAACGTATGGCGTTATGTAGTATTACGATATAACGTATAACGTTATGTAGCTATACGTTATAACGTATAACGCTATGTAGATATATGTTATAACGTATAACGTTATGTAGCATTACGTTATAACGTATAACGTTATATAGCATTACGTTATATCGTATAACGTTATATGGTATTAGGATGTAACGTATAACGTTATGTAGCATTACGTTATAACGTATAACATTATATAGTATTACTTTATAACGTATAACGTTATGTAGATATATGTTATAACGTATGGCGTTATGTAGTATTACGATATAACGTATAACGTTATGTAGCTTTACGTTATAACGTATAACGCTATGTAGATATATGTTATAACGTATAACGTTATGTA
>NW_025216503.1:0-1381 GCF_014825855.1 Bombus pyrosoma | reverse complement strand
TATAACGTAATGCTACATAACGTTATAGGTTATAACATACATCTACATAACGTTATACGTTATAACGTAATGCTACATAACATTATACGTTATATCGTAATACTACATGTCGTTATATGTTATAACGTAATACTACATAACGTTATACGTTGTATCGTAACACTATATAACGTTATACGTTATAACATATATCTACATAACGTTATACGTTATAACGTAATGCTACATATCGTTATACGTTACATCCTAATACCATATAACGTTATGCGTTATAACGTAATGCTACATAACGTTATACGTTATAACGTAATACTACATATCGCTATATGTTATAACGTAATGCTACATAACATTATACGTTATTTCGTAATACTACATATCTTTATATGTTATAACGTAATACTACATAACGTAATACGTTGTATCGTAACACTATATAACGTTATACGTAATAACATATATCTACATAACGTTATACGTTATAACGTAATGTTAAATAACGTTATATGTTATATCGTAATACTACATATCGCCATACGTTATAACATATATCTACATAACGTTATACGTTATAACGTATATCTACAGAACGTTATACGTTATAACGTAATGCTACATAACGTTTTACGTTATAACATATATCTACATAACGTTATACGTTACATCCTAATACCATATAACGTTATACGTTATAACGTAATGCTTCATAACGTTATACGTTATAACGTAATACTACATATCGCTATATGTTATAAGGTAATACTACATAACGTTACACGTTATAACATTTATCTACATAACGTTATACGTTATAACGTAATGTTAAATAACGTTATATCTTATATCGTATTACTACATAACGCCATACGTTATAACATATTCTACATAACGTAATATGTTATAACGTAATGCTACATAACGTTATACGTTATAACATGTATCTACATAACGTTATACGTTACAACGTAATGTTAAATAACGTTATATGTTATATCGTAATACTACATAACGCTATATGTTATAACGTAATGCTACATAACGTTATACGTTACATCCTAATACCATATAACGTTATACGTTATAACGTAATGCTACATAACGTTATACGTTATAACGTAATACTACATATCGCTATATGTTATAAGGTAATGCTACATAACGTTACACGTTATAACATTTATCTACATAACGTTATACGTTACAACGTAATGTTAAATAACGTTATATGTTATATCGTAATACTACATATCGCTATATGTTATAACGTAATGCTACATAACGTTATACGTTACATCCTAATACCATATAACGTTATACGTTATAACGTAATACTATATAAGGTTATACGTTATAACGTAATGCTACATAACGTTATACGTTA
>NW_025216502.1:0-1381 GCF_014825855.1 Bombus pyrosoma | reverse complement strand
ATAACGTTATGTAGCATTACGATATAACGTATAACGTTATGTAGTATTCCGTTATAACGTATAACGTTATGTAGCATTACGATATAACGTATAACGTTATGTAGCATTACGATATAACGTATAACGATATGTAGTAATACGATATAACGTATAACGTTATGTAGGATTGCGATATAACGTATAACCTTATATGGTAATATGATATAACGTATAACGATATGTAGTATTACGATATAACGTATAACGCTATGTAGCATTACGATATAACGTATAACGTTATGTAGTATTACGATATAACGTATAACGTTATACGGCATTACGATATAACGTATAACGATATGTTGTATTACGATATACCGAATAACGTTATGTAGCATTACGATACAACGTATAACGTTATGTAGTATAACGTTGTAACGTATAACATTATATGGTATTACGATATAACGTACAACGATATGTAGTGTTACGATGTAACATATGACGATATGTAGTATTACGATATAACGTATAACGTTATGTAGCATTACGATATAACGTATAACGATATATAGTAATACGTTACAACGTATAACGTTATGTAGGATTGCGATATAACGTATAACCTTATAAGGTAATATGATATAACGTATTACGATATGTAGTATTACGATATAACGTATAAGGATATGTTGTATTACGATATAACGTATAAGGTTTTGTAGCATTACCATATAACTTATAACGCTATGTAGCAATACGATATAACGTATAACGTTATGTAGTATTACGTTATAACGTGTAACGTTATATGATATTACGATATAACGTATAACGTTATATGGTATTACTATGTAACGTATAACGTTATGTAGCGTAACGATATAACGAATAACGTTATGTAGCAATACGATATAACGTATAACGCTATGTAGCAATACGATATAACGTATAACGTTATGTAGTATTACGTTATAACGTGTAACGTTATATGATATTACGATAAAACGTATAACGTTATGTAGCGTTACGATATAACGTATAACGATATGTAGTATTACTATATGACGTATAAGGATATGTTGTATTACCATATAACGTATAACGTTATGTAGCATTACGATATAACGTATAACGTTATATGGTATTACTATGTAACGTATAACGTTATGTAGCAATACGATATAATGTATAACGTTACGAAGCATTACGATACAACGTATAACGTTATGTAGTATAACGTTGTAACGTATAACATTATGTGGTATTACGATATAACGTACAACGATATGTAGTGTTACGATATTACGTATGACGATATGTACCATAACGATATAACGAATAATTTTATGTAGCATAACGATATAACGAATAATGTTATGTAGCAATACGATATAACGTA
>NW_025216501.1:0-1381 GCF_014825855.1 Bombus pyrosoma | reverse complement strand
AATACGTTATAACGTATAACGTTATATGGTATTAGGATGTAACGTATAACGTTATGTAGCATTACGTTATAACATATAGCGATATGTAGTATTACGATATAACGTATAACGTTATGTAGCTTTACGTTATAACGTATAACGCTACGTAGATGTACGTTATAACGTATAACGTTATGTAGCATTACGTTATAACGTATAAAGTTACGTAGTATTACGTTATAACGTATAACGTTATGTAGTATTACGTTATAACGTATAACGTTATATGGTATTAGGATGTAACGTATAACGTTATGTAGCATTACGTTATAACGTATAACGCTATGTAGCATTACGTTATAACATATAGCGGTATGTAGTATTACGATATAACGTATAACGTTATGTAGTATTACGTTATAACGTATAACGTTTTGTCATATTGCGATATAACGTATAAGGTCATGTAGTATTACGTTATAGCGTATAACGTTATGTAGCATTACGTTATAACGTATAACGTAATGTAGACATATGTTATAACGCATAACGTTATATAGCAATACGTTATAACGTATAACGTTATATGGTATTAGGATGTAACGTATAACGTTATGTAGCATTACGTTATAACATATAGCGATATGTGGTATTACGATATAACGTATAACGTTATGTAGTATTACGTTATAACGTATAACGTTTTGTCATATTGCGATATAACGTATAAGGTCATGTAGTATTACGTTATAGCGTATAACGTTACGTAGTATTACGTTATAACGTATAACGTTTTGCAATATTGCGATATAACGTATAAGGTCATGTAGTATTTCGTTATAGCGTATAACGTTATGTAGCATTACGTTATAACGTATAACGTAATGTAGACATATGTTATAACGTATAACGTTATATAGCAATACGTTATAACGTATAACGTTATATGGTATTAGGATGTAACGTATAACGTTATGTAGCATTACGTTATAACATATAGCGATATGTGGTATTGCGATATAACGTATAACGTTATGTAGCTTTACGTTATAACGTATAACGCTACGTAGATGTATGTTATAACATATAACGCTATGTAGCATTACGTTATAACATATAGCGATACGCAGTATTACGATATAACGTATAACGTTATGTAGCATTACGTTATAACGTATAACGCTACGTAGATATATGTTATAACGTATAACGTTATGTAGCATTACGTTATAACGTATAACGTTTTGTCATTTTGCGATATAACGTATAAGGTCATGCAGCATTACGTTATAACGTATAACGTTATGTCATATTACGATATAACGTATAACGTCATGTAGTATTACGTTATAGCGTATATTGTTATGTAGCATTACGTTATAACGTATAACGTTTTGTCATA